>NC_067493.1:33583941-33628941 GCF_947179515.1 Apodemus sylvaticus | reverse complement strand
GGGGTCCCAAACTAATGTGGGGACTGTGGCCTGAGGCCATGAATTTCAGTTCTAAGGTAAGGTCTGGAATCACCCAGAAGGGAATCTCCCTGAGGGACTGTCTACAATAGGGTGGCCTGTGAGTCTGTTTGTGGGGAATTGTCTTGATTCTGTATATTGGTGCAGGAAGACTCATTTTTTATGGTGGACAGGACAATTCTCTGGCTGGGATCCTAAACTGTAGAAAATGGAGAAAGTGAGCACAGGTGAGCACGCGTCTGCTGCAGGATGCGCCCGTCAGTGAGCACAGCTGCAGCATGTACCTGTCGGTGAGCACAGGTGAGCACGCACCTGTCGGTGAGCACAGCTGCAGCATGTACCTGTCGGTGAGCACAGGTGAGCACGCACCCATCACTCTGCCTCCTCACGGTGGCAAGTGTGACCAGCTGCCTCCAGCTCCTGCTGCCCTGATGTCCCCACTGTTATGGAGTATAACTTGGAAATGTGAGCTAGAATAAGCCCTCTCCCTCTTGAGCTGCTTTTGTAGAGGATTTTGTCAGGACAGCAGAAAAAGAAGCTAAGGGCTGGAGATGCCGCTCCGCACCAGGAGCTGCCTGTGGTGCTCTGGCAGAGGGCCGGTCCCTAGTGCTGTAACTCCAGCTCCAGGGATCTGGTATACACTCATAGACATGCATACAGATACACACACACACACACACACACACACACGGGCACGTGCACACGCACACACAAAGAGAGAGACAGGTAGACAGACAGCAACAGAGATGGACAGAAAGACAGGGAGAGACAATTAAAAATAAAATATATCTCTTTAGATTTAGAATTAACAATATAATAAATCTCTTTAATTATTTGTTTGTTAGAAAAATAAACTAAGACGATGGCCATACAGGTGAAGGTGAACTGTCGCCCAGAGCCTGGACTGGCTGAGACCCTGCTCTGAAACCCCTAGTCTACGCAGAGAGACCTTACTCTTGACCACTGTGGTCTGGGTGACATGGAGACTTTGGACTTCCCCTCCTTGATTCTTTTCCATGTTCTCTTAAAGGTAAGACCATGGCAGTACCACCGTCTGCAGTGTGCCTGCTCCAGCTCAGACTCCCTCCTACGGTGCTTGTGATTCAATTCTTGCCCAGAGAACAATACTTTTTTTCTTCAGATGGGATTTCTCTGTGCAGCCCTAGCTGTCCTGGAACTCACTCTATGGACTAGGCTGGCCTCAAATTCACAGAGATCCACCTGCCTCTGCCCGGAGTGCTGGGATTACAGGTGTAAACAAACCCCATGCTCGGCTTAGACCCAGAGTTTTTTGCAAGCCAGGTGAGCACTGTCCCAGTAGCCGCAGCCCCAGCGCCATGACACATACCTTCAGGGTCTCCTCATTGTAATGCATGAGGAAGGCTACCACAGCTGCAACACTGCGGCTGATGCCACGGGTGGAAAAGACCAGAATGACAGAGCGGAGCCTGAGGTGAAGTTCTGCAAAAGGAAGGGAGAAGGGCTGTGCATGGCGCTCTTCCCTAGGATCCTCAGTGGCCATCGGGAGACCATCCTTGCAGGCCTAGTAGCACAGGCTGGAATCCTAGGTGTTCAAAGGCTAAGAGGAGAAAAAGACTACAAGTTCAAGGTCAGGCTAGGCAACCCAGGGAGACACTGTCAAAAGAAAAAAAAAAGGATTGTGAGTCCTAGATTTTGAGTCCCAGGGAGGGACTGGGGGGAGGGGCTCAGAAGTAGAAAGAGAAGCATTTCTAAGGCCCCAGACCCCTCAGAGGAGCAGGCACCCCAAATATGGTGTACCCACGTTTGGCCAGTATCTTCACTCTGTGACTAGCTCAGAAGGAATGGCCATCTAGCCAAGGGACAATCAGATCCTGTGTGGTCCTGTCATGGGGGAGGCACTCCTTCTAAGCTGCTAAGGTACATATGGCTGAGGGCTTCTGAATGTGCCAGATTTTATACTCTTTCCCAAGTCCTGGGGGTCTCAAGCAGAAAGAGACTTGTCAACACACATAAGACACTCCCCAATCTGGAAATTCTCCTTACCCATAAAGTGACAGATGTGGCGGAAATAGGTAAAAAGGATGGAGTCTGGCGTATCCTCAAGCTTGACGTGCAAGAGCTTGTCTGCATTGCCTATAAAACTGAGGGATGCAGAACAGTGGTGAGAGTCTGTCTCCTCCTTACTGGAGCACTCTTTCCAGGAGGGAGGCTTCTTCAGACTCAGGAAGTAAAGGAAACTTCCAAAAGCTCAGGAATGAACAACTTATAAGCCCCAGAAATTTCCTGAAACTTACACGATTCACAAGGCCCCTCCCCAAGCTATACAGGTAGTAACAACTGCAGGTAAGAATAGACTCTGGCCTGAGGAGCTGTCTCATGCTAACATGAGGAGACATGCTATCATGAGGAGACATGCTATCATGAGGAGACATGCTATCATATCTGTGGGTCCCAGCTATCATGAATCCTGACTCAGCTGCTTGTGAGTCACCCATGCTCCTGTAAGTCACCTCCCTACACACGTGCATCTGTTAAGTAACAGCAGGAAACTCACTTGTTCTCTCTGTTGGACTTTGGTGGTGTTGTCCTTTCTTTTAGTCTGTCACCAGTGTCCTATCTGGGGTGAGTAGATGTTTCTCCACATCTCCCCGGAAAATTCACATGACACATGGGTAATCAGCCCACTGTAGTGTAGTGTAGTGTAGTGTAGTGTAGTATAGTGTAGTGTGTAATGTCCACAGCCCACAGCACAAAAACCAGAAGGGAACAATTAGGGGCTGACATCAGGATGAGAGCGACTAGTAGAACTAGAACTGGGGCTGGGGAAATGGCTCCGCTGATAAAGTGTTTATCAGGCAAGCATCAGGATCTGACTTTGATTCCCAGCCAGGCTTGGTGGCCTACGATTGGAATCCAGCACTGGGCAAGAAGATCTCGGGCCTCACTGGCCAGCCAGCTTAGCCTATTTGGTGAATTCTAGGCCAGTGAGAGGTCCTGTCTTTTAAAAACCGTGGCTAGCTCCTGCAGAATGACACTGGCAATAGTCACATGACCTTCACAGACAGTTATGTACATGTGCACAGACAGTTATGCACACACACACGCACACGCACACAGAAAGCGACATGAGACATCAGCCTAGAATCTGCCAGTGAGGGGCTGGCGGTGTGGAGGACCGCACTCTGAGAAGCCTCCAGTGAAGGAACGGGCATGGCTCACCAGAAGAGCTCTTGTAGTGAGGGCGAGACCCGGGCTTAATCTCTAGTACTACAGAGAGGCAAAACAGTCACAACAAAGTGTGGCAGTAAGAAACACACAAACATGTGACTCTTAACCTAAAACAAAAGCACGGGCAGAAGGCGCTGCCCAGGAAAAGCACGGGCAGAGGGCGCTGCCCACGCAGCCAAATACTTGCTGTACAGTATAAGGACTTGTGCCACAATCTCTAGCATCTACACAAAATAAGCTGGGTTCGTGGTGGCACCCATCTGGAGACTTAGGGCTAGGGCCACAGAGACAAATTGCAGGCTAGCCCGGTTGTCCAGTCCATGAGCACCAGGTGCAGTGAGAGACCCTTCTTACAAAATAAAGTGGACAATGACAGAGGAAGATGGTCAGCATTAACATATGGCCTCCATCTGTCACACACACACACACACACACACACACACACACACACACACACCAATAGTATCACCTCTACTTACTAGGGTGTTGTCTCCATGGAAATATTGACATGTGCTTTAATTTTCAAATCCTTGTGCATCTTGGCATTGCAGGCTTGACTGGTTTTGCCCAGGAAGACTCTGCCTGGAAGTATCTCAATCGGGTATGGCTGGAAGGCATCCAGTTCCTGGGATGAGGAAGAAAGAAGGCCACTGTGGGTCCACACCCACCCAAGATAACTGGTCTCTCTGGAGGTGTGGCTCTACGGGTAAGACATTGGCAATGGATACCTCACACGAGAAGTCAGAGGCCTGGGTGTAAACAAGGACTGACCCCAGCATCAGGACATAAACGGGACTCCACAGTGACATCCCCTTCCCTCATGGCTCCTGTTTGCACCTGGCCATACACACAAAGGTTAGAACTAACTATCTGTGACCCAGAACCTGTTCAGTTGAGGTTAGTGCTTGCTGCCAAGCAACTTGAACTCAGGCCCTGGGCCCCTCATCTTGGAAGAAGAGAATCTGGCATACATATATGAGTCATGATGCGTGCATGTGCACACACACACACACACACACACACACACACACACAAACATGCACACATTCATATATGCCTGCCACAAAATAAATCAATGTTATCAGAAAAAAGAAATCTAGCAACATCCTAGGTACAAACTACTGCAAACGAAAGGCTTACTTGGGCTCTCGGTTTCAGCGAGACTAATCCGTCATGGTAGGGAAGGCATGGTGGGGAGGTCCTGTGCATGGCAGTGAAGAAAGGTGCGTGCCACAGAGCAGGAAGCAGGGCTAGCGGGCCAGGACCAGGGCTGAGTATAACGTTTAAGGCCTACCCCTAGGACCTTCACCCACCAGCCAGGCCCCATCTCCTAAAGGCTCTGCAGCCATCTGAGCAGGGACTCTGGCTGGAGAACAAGTGTTCAAAGCATACACCTCTGGGGGAACATTTCAGAGTCAAACCGTACACTGTCTGACTTAGCACACTGCCTCACACGGAAGCCAGACCCCCTCTAGGTTCCTTTGTTTGGCCTCCCCATAATGTGTGTGGTGGTTTGTATATGTTAGACCCAGGCACTATTAGAAGGTGTGGCCCTGTTGGAGTAGGGGTGTCACTGTGGGTGTGGGCTTTAAGACAGGGTTTCTCTGTGTAGCCCTGGCTGTCCTGGAACTCACTCTGTAGACCAGGCTGGCCTCGAACTCAGAAATCTGCCTGCCTCTGCCTCCCAAGTGCTGGGATTAAAGGTGTGCACCACCACCGCCTGGGCTTTAAGACTCTTATCCTAGCTGCCTGGAAGCCAGCATTCCATTAGTGGTCTTCAGATGAAGATGGTAGAACTCTCAGCTCTGCCTGCACCACGCCTGCCTGGACACTGCCATGCTCCTGCCTTAATGATAATGGACTGAACCTCTGAACCTGACAGCCAGACCCAATTAACTGTTGTCCTTAAAAGAGTTGCCTTGGTCGTGGTGTCTGTTCACAGCAGTAAAACCCTAACTAAAACAATGTGTGTCTCAATCTTAGTCAGGGTTTCTATTCCTGCACAAACATCATGACCAAGAAGCAAGTTGGGGAGGAAAGGGTTTATTCAGCTCACACTTCCACACTGCTGTTCTTCACCAAAGGAAGTCAGGACTGGAACTCAAGCAGGTCAGGAAGCAGGAGCTGATGCAGAGGCCATGGAGGGATGTTTCTTACTGGCTTGCTTCCCCTGCCTTGCTCAGCCTGCTCTCTTAGAGAACCCAAGAGCACTAGCCCAGGGATGGCACCACCCACAAGGGGCCCTCCCCCTTGATCACTGATTGAGAAAATGCTCCACAGCTGGATCTCATGGAGGCACTTCCCCAACTGAAGCTCCTTTCCCTGTGATAACTCCAGCCTGTGTCAGGTTGACACACAGAACCAGGCAGCATAAGGTATTAGCCCGGAGTCTGCCGTCAGGGACTGAAGCCCACCAGCCGCCCCAAGTTTATTTCTTCTCTCTTGCTTCCCATGACCTCTATCCCTGTCTTCTCTTTCCCTGCCCTCCTTCCCTGTCAGTCTCCTGCCTCACCTGGGGCATCCAGATGATCTTCTGGGTCCGGAAGAAGTGGTACAGGCCAGAGAAGCACTCATAGCCCCCTCTGAGGACATAGACAGGCTGGCGGGTAAAGTGGATGAGGATTTGTCCAAATTCCACAGCAGGTCCAGGCAAGAGTTCTGCAGGCAGAAACCAAAGAGGTGCAAAAATGTATTTACCATTGCCTAGTGAGAGAATGGGCGGCCATGTCCACTGAAAACAATTACTCAGAAACCCAAGGTAAGGGGCATATAAAATAAAATAAAATAAAATAAAATAAAATAAAATAAAATAAAATAAAATTAGGGGAAAAATCTGAGTCGAGGATAGAGTGTTACAAGTAAAGCCTTGCTTTTAAAGTCTTAAAAAATACAGCCAGGCAGTGGTGGCGCACGCCTTTAGTCCCAGCACTTGGGAGGCAGAGGCAGGTGGATTTCTGAGTTCGAGGCCAGCCTGGTCTACAGAGTGAGATCCAGGACATCCAGGGCTATACAGAGAAACCCTGTCTCAAAAAACCAAAAACCAAAAAAAAAAAAAAAAAAAAAAAAAAAAAAAAAAGTATGGTTGTTTTTCCTGCGTGTATGTCTGTGTACCACGTGTGTGCCGTGACTGCAAAGGCCAGGAGGCGGCAACGTGTCACCCAGAACTGGAGCTGTAGAAGTGTAAGCATGTCTGTGGGCACTGGAAATGCAACCCAGGTCCTCCGGAAGAGCAGCCAGTGTTTAGTCACGGAGTCATCTCTCCAGCGTCAGATTTTTATTATTCTTAATTATGTGTGTGTGGGTTTGTGTCCAGGGTACAGATGGCCACAGAAGCCAGCACGGGGCACTCAGTACAGTAAGATCCCCCGAGCTGGAGATGCAGATTGTTGTGAGCCACCTGACATAGATTCTGGAAACTGAAGTTGGGTTCTCTAAAAGAGCAAGATGTGTGCTTAACCGCCGATCCATCTCTTCAGCCCCACGTCAAACCTTTTCTGGCTGAATAATATCCCATTCTGTGGATACACTGCATTTCACCCCATTCACTGGCTTATTGAGACATCTGTGCTGAACAAAACACAAGTTTTTGTGTGATGGGTTTGCATTCTCTTGGAGTATGTACCTCGGCACGGAACAATCACCACTGCTTTCTTTACATTGGACCATTTTATACTCTCCTCCTACAGCTGTGCTTCATTTGGGTTAGGTTTTGGTTTGTTTGTTTGTTTGCTTGGTTGGTTGGTTGGTTTTGGTTTTTTGAAACAGAGTTTGTCTCTGTAGCTCTGGCTGTCCTGGAACTTGCTCTGTACACCAGGCTGGCCTTGTTATCAAAGATCTGCCTATGTCTGCCTTCCAAGTGCTCAGATTAAATGTGTGTGTGCCACTAATGCCTGGCTTTGGGTTAGTTTTTAATTTTTGTAAGATTTATTTCACTTTTGATTGTGTGTGTGTGTGTGTGTGTGTGTGTGTGTATGGGCATACACATGTGCCACAGTGTATGAATGGAGATTACAGGCCAACTCATAGGAGTTCGTTCTCTCCTGTCCCCTTTCCGGTTCCAGGGATGGAACTTAGCTGTGGGTCTCTTCCGAGGTGCTTTCTACCATTTTACTGACTCTCATTTTGAAAGTCAGGGTCTTTCTCTGTAGCAGAGTCCTGCCTGGGACTTATGATGCCAAGACTGCCCTTGAAATTGTAGTAATCCTGCAGGCTCAGCCTGCAGATGACAGGGATGCTGGGATGCCAGCCGGGAGCCTCCATGCCCAGGCGCTTTCCCTCGGTGCCCCGTGGTGTACAGAGGCCCAGTGCCCCCACACCCTTGTCAACACTTGCTATTATAACACTTGTCAAGTTTGAAATTGTGCATGCCCTGGTGGGTATTGAGTGAAGCCTCCTTGTGATTTAGACTTACTTCTGTGATGAGACCTATGAGGCTCCATCTGGCCTAGCGCTCACTGTTCTCAGACTCACCCTCCGGAGTGTGACAATTAGACGCATGTAGCATTGTGCTTGGCTGCTGTGTGTGTGTGTGGTGTGTGTATGTGTGTGTGTGTGTGTGTGGTGTGGTGTGTGCATGTGTGTGTGTGCACATGTGTGTGTGCTCACATGTGTGCACATGTGGGTGGAAACCAGTCATGTTGCAGGAGTCCATCCTCTTCTCCCATCATGTAGGTCCCAGAGATCGTCTTACTGGATCTCTTTTTATGGCTTGCTATAAATTTAAACTCAAACCTTTCATAATTATGCATTATAATATGAATAATATTCATTACCCACTTGTCTAACCCTGGAATCACTAGGACCCTGGGGCACATATCTCTGAGTGCAAATGTGAGGATGTTTCGGGAGAATTAACCGAGGAGGGAAAATCTGCCCTTAACATGGTGCCCTGCTCCATGGCCTGGGGCTGGGAAGGAATAAAGAGAGGAAATGGAGGGCCAGCGACTGCAGACAGAAGCTCTGAGCCACAGTCACTCTGCTCTCAGAAGCTGTTGGTCACGTCTTCTGTCACAGCAGCATGAAAGTAACTAAGACAGACCTCAGGTTGCTTCAACAGAAACTCTCCACAATCCTGCAGCCACTAAGACACCCTGACCCAGAAACATTGGTTGGCAGACCCTCCGGAGCCCACCAGCAGCCATGGACTCTGTCCTCCAAATTGACCTTTGGGGCTGGGGAGATGGCTCAGACAGCAGAGTCAGGAAAGCCTGGGGCCCTGAGTTCTGTTCCTGAAGCCACATAGGAAAGCTGGGCTTTGTGGTGTATGCTGTCATCTCATCAGCCATTGCATCAATGACATCATCTCATCAGCCATTCCCATCAGTGACATCATCTCATCAGCCATTGCATCAGTGACGTCATCTCATCAGCCATTCCCATCAGTGACATCATCTCATCAGCCATTCCCATCAGTGATGTCATCTCATCCGCTATCGCATCAGTGACGACAGACAGATCCTGGGGCTCCACAGCAAGCTAGCCCAGCTGAACTATACATGAGGAGAGAGTCTCAAAAAATAACGTAGGGCCAGGATGTCCGTCCAGTGTGTAAAGGTGCCTGTCACCAAGTCAGATTGTCAGGCCCTGATCTCCAGACCTCTCCACAAGCTCTGTAGCACACCCGTCCCCAATAAATGTCATCTGTAATATATATGATATATATGATATATATATATATCATATATATATATTAAAATGTTTAGAATGGGAACAGCATCTGAAGATCAACACCTAAGGCTTCCATGGTACACTCACTCATGTGCACTCACACTACACACAAAATAAAATCAACTAGGGAAGAAAAATTAATTAATTAGTTTGATTAGATAAACTGAACTTTTTTTCTGAAGACAAGGGTGCTTCCAGAAGGGACTTCCCAGGACCGAAGTGGCAGGGAGCTGTCCAGAGGATGTAAACCACAGTTGGAGAAAACTCGCAGGCACCATGTGGGATTCATCCCCCCTCCCCACGGGGCCTGCCTCAGAGGTCCCAGAGTCCAGACAGTAGGTTACAGGGCACCAGCCATGTCTCTCTTGAGCAAGAGACTACTGGGCCAGAGGCCACAGGGGAGTTGGGATGGCTGTCCCAGGCCACATCAATGCTGTTACCTTTAGCCTAGAATCTGCCTCTCCACTGCTAGGGAGGCTTACAGTCCACAACTGTAGGGTGGGCGTTGAAGACAGAGTCAGTTCAAATCACCCTTTCATTTGAGGAAAGTTGCGTACAGTGAAACTGTTACGTTTGTTTGGCTATGGTCGCTTTCTGAGTGGGAAACTCAATAGCACAAGGCCACCCCTTATTGAGTAAGAGTGTTTTAAAATCACATTTACTTACTTACTTGTGTGTGGGGACATGCATCTGCCATAGCTTATGTATGGAGTCAGAGGACAACTTGTGGAAGACGGCTCTTTCCTTCCAGGCGGGTCCCAGGGGTGAGGCTCAGGCTGTCAGGCTTGGCAGCAAGCACCTTATTGCGGAACCACCTACACGGCCCCCATTCTTAGCGCTCTAGGGTCCAGTTTGTAGTCCCGAGACTGTGGACAAGCTGAGCAGGTGGTGCACACCCGCGGTCCCAGCACCAGGCGGGTAGAAGCAAGAGGCTCAGAAATACAAGCTACAGTGATGTTGAGGCCAGCCTGGGCTACATGAGACCCAGTCTCAAAAAAAGTGGGGCCAGAGAGATAGCTCAGAGAGTAAAGACACTTGCAGCCAAGCCTGTTCTCCTGAGTGTGATCCCTAGGACTTACATGGCAGAATCCACATATATTATGTGTCATACCGCGCGCGCGCACACACACACATACACACACAGCCATACATAGAACATAGTTTAAACTGTGTGTGTCGGGCTTCCGGATGTGCACACGTGCCCTCCCCCAGAGGGGTCAGATGCCCTGCTGCTGCAGCTAAGGGTCGCTGTGAGGCACCCTACATAAATACTAGGACTGCCACTCAGGTCCGCTCAAGACCAGACCAGAGCTCTTAACTGCTGAGCCATCTCTCCAGTCCAAAATATACAAACACATGAACAAACAGACAGGGTTAAGGCTGTGGTTCAGTTGGTAGAGAGCTGGCCTAGCACGGCCCTGGGTCCATCCCCAGCACTGCACACGGCATGGTGGCATATACCTGTAATACCAGCACAAGAGGTGGAGAGAGGAGAGCCAGAAGTTCCAGGCCATCCTCAGCAATATAGTGAGTGTGAGGCTAGCGGAGCTACGTGAGACTCTGATGTAAAACTAGCAAATACTTACAAACGGTAGCAAAGGAAAAGAAATGTCCAAGCCCAAGGCCAGTGGGAAGGCTAGACAGCAGGTGTCGTTAAAGGTGGGGCATTAGCGCCACCCAGTGGCAGAAAGTGTCAGTGGCCACCCCAGCCTGTCAGCATGGGCCATCGTCCCAAAACTATGGGCTGAGAGGAGAACAAACCAGCTTCAAAACTTTAATCAGATGTCTTGTAACTGGCCACGTACGTTTTTAGGGAATCTTCTGATTTTTACTGCTTTGTTCATTTATGCGTGTACATGCATTTGTATTACCACACATGTGGATATCAGAGGACAACATGTAGAAGTAAATTCTCTCCTTCCACCATGTGGGTCCTGGGGATGAAACTCAGGTTGTTAAACTTGGATGCCCGCTGAGCCATCCCACTGCCCCTCCCTTGCATAGCAGTGAGGACTGGACCCTGGGCCTTGTGCATGTGTGCACAGGTGGGGTGGCAAGGGTTCTATCACCGAGCTACAGCCCTGGACACTATTTATTTGCTTACTGAGATAAGGTTTCACTACATAGCCCTGACTGTCCTGGAACTTGTTCTGTAGACCAGGCTGACCTCAAACTCACAGAGGTAACCTTGCCTCTGCTTCCTGAGTGTGGAGATTAATGGTGCACTATTTATTTATTTGTTTGTTTGTTTGTTTGTTTATGTTTATGGCTATTTCTTTTGAGACAGGGTTTCACCGACCCCAGCTTGACCTTGAACTTGCTGGGTGTGGCTGGCAGCAGCTTTGAGTGGCTACTCCTTCTGCCTCCACATTCCGAGTGTGTCCCATCACACCCTGTTGGTGTGATACTGGAGTGGACCTAGGGTACTAACTAAGTGACAGTGACAGCCCAGTGTTCTGTTTGTCTGTTTTCATTTAAAACATGGTCTCACTCTGTAGCTGTCCTCAAACTCAGGGAATCCCTGGCTTCAAACTCCCAAACTGGGACCGTACCCATGCGCTACCACACCTGACCCCAGCTGACACTGCAATTATAATTTCTAGAAAGAAACACTGGGTCTTCTGGAGGAGTGGCCCCTGACTTCTGAACCTAAAGATATGGTAATAAACATTTTGTTATTTAGGGCCAGAGTTTCAGATCATGATGTTGGGCCCTACTTGGCCTTTGTTTGGGCCTTGAAGACAAACCTAAGAAGGCCCAACATCATTTGTGGTGTGCAGCTGTAGACTGCTCACTGCTAGGAATGTGAGTGATTTCACCTTCTCCTCCTCCTCCCCCTCCTCCTCTTCCTCCTCCTCCTCTCTTTCATGTGTGTGTGTCACATGCAGGTGTGTGTGCATGCTTTTGCATGTGCAGATGTACACATGTTGCAGGAGATGGCTTAGTTAGTAAGTTGAGCGACTGAGTTCCTCCCCCCGAGCCTGTGTAAAGACCAGGCACAGTGGCACTTTTGCAACGCTAGCACTAGGAAGGCAGGGACAGATGGCTTCCTGGGACTCACTGGCCAGCCAGTCTAACCTTTTTGACAATCTCCAGGCCAGTAGAGTCGGCCCTACAAAACAAGGCACTTGGGGACTGACACCTGAGACTGGCCTCTGGTCTCCACGGGCCTGTGTACACTCTGACATGCATACAGAGGTGTGAAATGGAGACATCATCTGACCTTCATTGTTTTCCTTAGGTAATGTGATCACAGCTGCAAAATCTTAAGGATACAGTACTGTCCACTATGATTCTTGTGGCTGTAAAATCCTACTTGGGAAGGCTCAGTTGGCAGAGAGCATTCAGGAAGCAGAGGGTGGTTTTCCCGACAGCTGGAGCTACACAATATCTCTTCCTCTGTTTCTCAAGACAGGGTTTCTTTGTGCTGCTCTGGAATTCTCTCTGTAGACCAGACTGGCCTCAAACTCAGAGATCCACCTTCCTCTGCCTCCCGAGTGCTAGGATTAAAGGTGTGCACTATCACAACCCGGCTTGAGAGACCCTTTCTCAAACAACAGCAGCAAAAAGACAAAAGTTACCCGTGTCCTCCTCCTTGACCTCTGTTGTGTCTTCTTCCTCGTCTTCCTCCTCATACCGCCGCCGTATGCTCAGCTCCAGGGAGCTGGTGTTGCTGTCGTACACGATGCAGTATCTCACACACTCCAGATCTACAGACTCTGGGATGAGGTACTGATGATCTCTCTGAGGAAACCACAAATATATGTTGCCGAGGAGCTCATACGCTGTCCCTGCACAACACCCAGACGGCTCTGATACGGGGTTTGGGGGACCTTTCCTCCTTCCCCTGACGACTCATAAGCTGGAAACACCATTAACACAGGAGAGAGTCTCTTGAGTCCTCGAGGGTCCCCCCCCACCACCACCACTAAGGAGGACAAAAGCAGATGACCAAGCTGGAGATTGGCCTGGCTGGAGAACGGCTGGTCGGTCCATCACCAGCTCATGGCCCATCAGAGCTGCTGTGACTGGAAGGTCGGCAGGAGACCCAAACCCCAAGGCATTCACAAAGATGGTAAGGAGAGGGCTTGGGTACTGAAACAGAAGCCCCAGGTGAGGGAATGTCACCAGAACTGTGAGATCAAATGCAGGCTCTGGGAAGCAGGACTCAGGTCTCTTGTTTAGGCTCTAATTGTATCTCACTGCTGTGACAGAGTGAGTACCTCATGAGAGTGGCTGCTGGAAGGAAGGTTTCATTTTGGCTCACAGTTTAAGGGCACAGTCAGTTGTTGGTGCCGGAGCGAGAGGCTCACGTTGTGTTCACAGCAGGGCAGCAGAGAGAGGAATGCTGACACTCAGCTGGCTTTCTTTTGGGGGGTGGGTAGACCAAGCTGGCCTGGAACACACAGAGATCCGCCTGCCTCTGCCACCCCAGCGCTGGGATAAAAAGCATGTGCCAGCACCCCTCGGTTTCACCTTCCCATTCTTAGTCGGTCTGGATCCAGCCAGGGGGTGGCACTGACCACACCCAAGGTGAGTGTCCCCCCTCATTTAACCCACTCTAGAAACCCTGCCACAGATATGCCGGAGTTTCGTCTCCAAGATGATAGTAGAGTCTACCATGTAGCCACTATTAACCATTATACTAATGTACCTAGTGAACTTCTAGAACAATCTCTGGCATGAGACCAACCTTAAATGTATGCTTCGCACAGATGAGTGGATTGCAAGCAGAAGCCCTGAGGTAGAACGTATTGGTGAGTGGCAGAGTCATGAGTGGCTGGGTCACCATAATGTAGGTCCCAAGAGTGAAAATAAAAGATGTACTTTCAGTGTGAAATGTCCCCACAGGCACAGGTGTTCCCAGATGATGACACTATTTTGGGCAATTATGGAACCTTTAGCAGATAAAGCCTTGCCAGACAAAGTGGTCACAGGGATAAGCCTTGAGGTTTTTCAGTCCACTCTCTGCTTCTTGCCTATGGACAAAATGTGGTTTGGTGGCTCACATGCCTGCTCTCACGCCTTCCCCACTTAAGACAGGGCTATAACTGCGCTAAAATACCCTCCTCCCTTTCTCCCTTTCTGCTGCAGTTGCTTTTGTCCATGTAATACATGAGAAAGGCAACTAAGAAAGCTGTTGAGCTCACCTGGGGAGGAGGTGAGGTCACCTGGGGAGGGGGTGAGGTCACCTGGGGAGGGGGTGAGGTCACCTGGGGGGGTGAGGTCACCTGGGGAGGAGATGCAGTCTAGACACGTACAGGAACCTGAGAGATGCTGTAGAACTCAAGGATCCCTAGCTAGATGGCAGCTCAGAGTGTGGCCTTTCACTTGCTCTTAGAGTTCCTTATGAATTCCCATCACTTAGGAATCTGAGCCCAACACTGCCTGCTGCAACCTGGCCTTTCTGATGCAGAAGACAGAGTCCCAACAGAGGACATCCAGGGGGCTGTGACAAGTGCCCATGCATTCCGCTTTACAAACAGTGACAAAGCAGAAGTTAAGGGCCACAGAAGTCTAGACAGACAAGGAGCTCTGGAACACAAATGGGAAAAATCTATTTGTCTAAGAGTTCAAGAGAATATTCAGGAAGATGTCTGTTGCGGGGTGGTGGTCCACACGTCATGCCCACTTGAGATGGCTGAGGCAGGAGGATCTTGAGATTCAGGACAGCCTAGACTACTTAGCAAGACTCTGGCTAAGAGTAAACATGACCAAGGGTCAATGAGATGGCTCAGCAGTAAAGGTGCTTGCTGAAAAGCCTGAGAACCTGAGTTCAATTCCTAGGGCCCACAAGTAGAGGTTATCTTCTGATCTCCACAAGTCTGACATGGCCTGGCCAAGCCCAGATACCCCAGCTCCACACAGAGAGAAATGAGAGAGGGGCGGGTAAGAAAGCGAGCTGGAGAGATCACGCAGCAGTCAGCACTTGCTGCACTTGAAGAGGACAAGTTCAGTTTCCAGCACCTACTTCGGTGGCTCCCATCTGCCTGTAGCTCTAGCTCTGGATGCAGCGTGCTCTTCTGGACTTTGCAGGCACCTAACTCATGTGCACACATGTACATACACATGTAATTTAAAAAATAATGCAATAACATTTTTAAGAAACATAAGGTAGCCGGGCGGTGGTGGAGCACGCCTTTAATCCCAGCACTTGGGAGGCAGAGGCAGGTGGATTTCTGAGTTTGAGGCCAGCCTGGTCTACAGAGTGAGTTCCAGGATAGCCAGGGTTACACAGAGAAACCTTGTCTCGAAAAAACCAAATCCAAAAAAAAAAAAAAAAAACCAAAAAAAAAAAAGAATCCTAAGATGGATGATAAAGGAGGATAACTACCATCCTTTCCTTTATGCACACACACACACACACACACACACGCACACGCACATGCACACATACACACACGATCAAATAATACACACATATGGTAAACAAAGGTTGGGACATGTTCTGGGCAGAGGAAAGGCCTCTCTGGTCAAGGGTATTTGCCGACAACCTGTGCTGACTACCTACAGATGGTAGAGACTAGACAAAGTAGACGCAGCCCCAAGCTCACAGACAGGTCCTGAAGGACCCAGAGAACAGATGTACAGAAGTTGGATGGTCCTTCTTTCCAGTTCCAGTCCCCAGTGACTAAGGTAGGACACACTGCCCACTTAGGACACGCTGCCCACTTAATAACAGCAGGAACAGGAAGTACCCACCTGGATGAGCTCTAGGAAAAGTGGGAGGGAGTCATGGGACAAGCACCATTCCCACCACCCTGTTGACACCACCCTCTGGACCCAAGACAAAGCCTTCCCCTCCCTCTGCCTCCCGCCCCCCCCCCATACCTTTTTCACCCTGAGGGCAGTGACCACGTGACTCTCGTCATACTGCCTTTTGGATCGGACATCTGGGGAAGAAAAGGCTGAACTCAGAACTGGGCGTGTGCAGAGACATGAGAACACTGGTGGGCAGGTGAGCCCTGTCCACTCAGAACACAGCTGTGCTTTCAGCACCTAGCGTCTGTGAAGGAAGGACCGACCGGAGGCCTGAGGATTGCGAGCAAGGGCTACACTGTAAGCTTCTTGTCTTCAAATAAATAATTTCTGTATTTCTGGGGGAGGGGAGTGGCATGCCACACCAGTGGAGGTTAGAAGAGAACCTGTGACGGGTCTCCTCCCACCACGTGGTCTCCAGGGACTAGACTCGGGTCATCAGCCTTGAAAGCTAGCACCTTTACCCACAAAGCCATCTCTTCAGCCTCTAGACTCTGTCTTAAAACAAAACAAAAACCCTCCTGACTCCATCACCTCTACCTCTTTTTTGGGGGGGTTGGGGGTGGGTGTTCAAGATAGGGTTGTTTCTTTGTGTAGCCCTGGCTGTTCTAGAATAGTTTATAAACCAAGCTGGCCTCGAATTGAGAGATCCATCTGTCTCTGCCTAGGCCTCCTCTGCCTCCTCTGCCTCTGCCTCTATCTCTGCCTCCCAAGTGCTGGGATTAAAGGTGTAACACCACTACCGCCTCGCTGACCTCTTCATTTCTTTGAGACTGGAGTCTCACCATGTAACTCATGCCAGGAGCTATTCTCACAGAGATCTCAAAACCCCCTCCTCTAAGCCATTTCTAGCCTGCTTTCTCTAGGCTGCTTTTAGAAGGAAATGTACTAGTTTAAAGATTAGCCAAGTAAGCTAGATGGTCAGTACATGCAGAACTCGCCCGAGTGGGCTCGAACAAACGAAGCTCACTTGTGGTTAGGTTACCATAGCAATTCCTTTCCACTTCACCTCCTCATGATTGAAATATGATGCCAAGTTCCTACTGCACCTGCCAAATCTTCCCTGAGATTCTGAGAGACAATTCTGAGAAACTGTTCCTGAGAAATGATGCTAGCCCCCTGAGATTGTTCCCCGAATACAATGACTTTCCCCCTTAACCCCCCCACACTTGCTTGCTTGCCTTTATATAGCCTTGTGTAAAAAATTTAAGTTGACAGCTTGATCAGAATCAGACTTGCTGTCTGTCTCTCGTGTCTCTTGTCTCTCGCCTTTCTCTAAGTAGTTCTGGGGACCCTGTTCACTGTCCTGCAGGTCAGGACAAACTCAGGCAGACTGAAACTCTCGCTTGTGCTGCCTTGGCGTTGGGCCCACAGGCCTGAGCTGCCATGCTGTGCAGACCTTTCCTTGATCTCATCTTGAACTGTCCATTCAGCTGCAGCACGATTTCCCTTTGTTTGTATGTGTGTGGTGTACATATAGAAGCAGAACACGTGTGTGGAGGTGCGTGTACAAGCATGTGCACACACCTGTGTGTCTTCCTCAATCACACTCCACCTTATTTCCTGAAGCTAGGTCTCACAGAACCCAAAGCTCACCTTTTCAGAGTCTAGTTAGCCAGCCTGCCCAGTGTATCCCAGCTCCCTGTCCCGAGTTCTGGGATTACAGGCAGGCCACCGAGCCTCTTGACTCTTATGTGGGTGCACCAAACTCTGGTGTTCAAGATTGCACAAGCACCTTATTCAGTAGCCCTAATCATAGGCAGCATTTTGAACCGACTATCCACCTCCCCTCCAGAAACTTCACTAACCTTCAAAAGGAAGGTTTGCAGGCCACTGTCTCAACACATCTGTTGGTCAATAGTGTACTGATGTTTGTGTGTGTGGTGTTTGTGTTGTTGTTGGTACGTGTGTTTGGGCTGGTGTCTTGGTGTGTTGATGTGTGCCATGTACCTGTATGTTGGTATTGGTATGTATATGTGGGTTGGTGTGTGCTGATGTGTGCTGTGTGTTTGCATGTTGATATTTGTATGTCTTTGGGTTGATGTGTTGGTGTGTGTTGTGTGGCCTGCATGTTGGTATGCGTGCTTGGGTTGGTGTGTTTGTGTGTTGGTACGTGTGTGAGTGTCTGTATGTTGGTGTGTTGGGTTGGTGTGTTGTTGTTTTCTACTTACCCAGTAAACAGAGGTAGTTGGGCTCAGCTAATCTGGACAGCTTGGAGACCTGATTCAAGATGTTATAGAGTTCTGTCGGTTCACAGAAAAGCAAGTCAGTCATCCTACGGGGAAGAATCCACAGTGTACACATGTAACAGACATCTACTTAGAAAAATGACCAGAAAATAAGATACTGAATTAAACACTTCAAAAAATGGAAGTCAGGGCTGGGGCTATAGTTCAATTGACAGTGGGCTTGCCTAGCATTTGTAAATCACAGCATATGAATATGCAAATTAACATGAATATGTAACTGTAACTGAGTTACAACATATGAAGCCATATAATACCAAGGAAGCTATAAACAGTTACTATTTCATTTGTTCTCTCTCTCTACTGTGTGTGTGTGTGTGTGTGTGTGTGTGTGTGTAGGCAAGCCCTGGGACTTGAGTCTAGGGTCCCTGCATGCCAAGCAAATGCCCTGCACCTGAGCCACCTCAACAGCTTTATTTTTTATTAGCAAACAAATTAATGAGCACCTGCTAAGCTAAGCCTAAGCAATAACCACGGAAGGCAAGGCAACCTTATCAAGATTTCCACCCAGCAGGAAATGAAGCCACATCCATTTAATAACCTAACTAGGAAGTGCACTATAAATGACTGCTAGGCAAGGGCAAGGTTGTTTAGTGTGAGAAAGCATGCAGTGCACACCTGATGGCTTGAGTCTGAGCACACGGGAGGAGGAGAGAATGGACTCCTAAAAGTTGTCCTGTGGGAGCCACATGCGTGCCATCAATCACACACACACACACACACACACACACTTAAATATTTTAATTTTCTAGGTGTTTTGCCTTTTGTATTTGTACCATGTGCATGCCCGTCTTCATGAAATCCTGAGGAGGCTGTCAGCTCCTCCCGAACTGGAGTATGGACAGTTGTGAGCCATCACGTGCGTGTTAGGAGCCTCTGCAAGAGGAATCAATGCTTGTATTGTAGCCACTGAGCCATGTTCCCAGCCCCTAATATTTAGGTGCTGGAGAGATGCTTTTGTGGCCAAGAGTGTGTAATGCTCTTGCAGAAGGTCCCACATCATGTATCCCACAACTGCCTGTGAATCTAGTTTCAGGGCATCCGGCACCCTCTTATGGCCTCCACTGGCACATACATGTGTATATACCCACACACAGACACACGTGAATACACAGTTTAAGTCTTTCAAATGGTTTTTTTTTTAAAGATTTATTTATTATTATATGTAAGTACACTGTAGCTGTCTTTAGATACCCCAGAAGAGGGAGTCAGATCTCATTACAGATGGTTGTGAGCCACCATGTGGTTGCTCGGATTTGAACTCAGGACCTTTGGGAGAGCAGTCAGTGCTCTTATCTGCTGAGCCATCTCACCAGCCCCAAATGTTGTTTTTTTTTTAAAGATTTATTTATATTACACTGCAGCTGTCTTCAGACACACCAGAAGAGGGCGTTATATCTCATTACAGACGGTTGTGAGCCACCATGTGGTTGCTGGGATTTGAACTCAGAACCTCTGGAAGTGCAGTCAGTGCTCTTCACTGCTGAGCCATCTCTCCAGCCCTCAAATGCTTTATTAATACGGTTTGGGTATGAGAAGCCGCCACAGGCTCCCAGTTGAACCGTCCTTCCCCAGCTGGGACTGGTCAGAGGCCATCTGCAGCGGCGGCGGCTGCTCAACTGAGATGCCAGGAGCTGCGGCTGGAGAAGAACGGTGGATTCTGAACAGCACTGTGGGCTGTGCTGAGGCTCTGATGTCAAGGCTGATGTGAAGGAAGCTGGCTCTGGCTCCTGTCGGGACACCCAGTCCCCAGCATGCTGTTTCCAGGGGATGGACACACACGGCAGCTTCCTGTAGGGAGCTACCTTCTAGAAGGTTCATCAAGGAGACCAGCAGGGGAATGTGGAAGAGAAACTGAGTCCAGGGAGTAATCTTACTCAAACCAGGCTCTGCTTGAGTCGCTGATCTGAGGCAAGTCAATGTTCGGTGCAGGAGAGACAGCTCAGCGATTAAGAGAACTTGCTGCTCTTACAGAAGACTCATCTTCAATTCCCAGCACCCACACAGCGGCTCCCAACCATCTGTGACCGCAGTTCCAGGGGATCCAATGGCTCCCGACCTCCACTGGCACCAGGTACACACATGACGCACATACACACATGCAGGCGAAGCACTCATATGAATCAAGTCTCCACGGGAACTTCTTGCCCCATCTCTACTTTTAACCCTGCTCCATCAACAATGGGTGGTCAGAAGCCACAGTTCACATGAAATCGGAAGAGAATTAAAGAAGAGAGAGAGAGGAATAATGAAGCCAGACACTCTAGTTCCCAAATGCAGGTACTTATAAAAACCAGGAAACCTGAGGGCATGGCGAGGTAACATGGTATCCAAAGACAACCCACAAGCTGCAAGGATTAGAAGGGAAAGGCTGAGCCGACGTGGGTCAAGGTGCCTGCCGCCAACCCTGACGACCTGAGTTTGATTCCAGGAGAGTGCAAATTCCCAGGAAGGTGATGCGTGGGCGAAGGAGAGCAATGGTGCCGCCATGCTCTATCCAGAAGATGCTGCCTCCTGTTCCAGCCTACGTGGACCAGAGTGGTCCTGACCAAAGGCACGTGCTCCGTAGTTAACAACGCGGCGATGTGGTAATGAAAAGGATCGGGCCTTTTACGGGGGCTCGTAAGGGAGAGATCTTTCTTCTGGCCTCACTAACACGGAACAGCACGCAAAGGCCCGGGCAGAAATGATTGCTGTATCCACATGTTCCCACACACTGCCCAGCTGGGAGACATGGCTTTCCAGTGCCTCACTGCCTCTAGCACATGGTCACAGACCTGGTCATCACAGCTCATACACAGACATTTCGTTTTGAGTCAGGGGCATGAAAGAATCAAAAAGAAGACATAGGAAATGTAGCACAACCAGGGCTGTGCGTTCAGCTTAGCTTGTGTGAATGAAATTCCTCAGAACTTCAGAGTGAGATGGATTACGCGTCTCTCTTGGGGGTTCATTGGGTCTGACGAGGCTCAGTACACAGTATGCAAGCAGAATGAATAGTTACAAATGATCACAGAGCACACTACTAACTCGGTTACTGTACTGGCTGGTTTTGTGTGTCAACCTGACACAGGCTGGAGTTATCACAGAGAAAGGAGCTTCAGTTGGGGAAGTGCCTCCATGAGATCCAGCTGTGGGGCATTTTCTCAATTAGTGATCAAGGGGGGAGGGTCCCTTGTGGGTGGTTCCATCCCTGGGCTGGTGTTCTTGGGTTCTATAAGAGAGCAGGCTGAGCAAGCCAGGGGAAGCAAGCCAGTAAGAAACATCCCTCCATGGCCTCTGCATCAGCTCCTGCTTCCTGACCTGCTTGAGTTCCAGTCCTGACTTCCTTTAGTGATGAACTGCAACGTGGAAGTGTAAGCTCAATAAACCCTTTCCTCCCCAACTTGCTTCTTGGTCATGATATTTGTGCAGGGATAGAAACCCTGACTAAGACAGTTACACACTGGGTCAAAATTGGATTTGCAAAGGCAATTTTTAAACATACTCAGTTCTCATGTTCCCAGACTTTTCTGACCTTCATACACGCCCATGACATGCTGATGCCCACACACATATGCACACAACATAAATAAAAATGTAATTTAAAATTTCTTAGTAAAGATCCAAGCTGATAGACTGGAGAGATGGCTCAGCAGTTAAGAGAACTGACTGTTTATCCACAGGACCCAGATTCAAATCCCAGGACCCAGATTCAAATCCCAGCACCCACATGGCAGTTTACAAGTGTCTGTAACTCCAGATCTAATATTTTCCCACAGACATATATGCAAGCAAAACACCAATACACATAGAATGGAAAAATAAAAAGATCTAAGTTGACTTTACAGATACACTGTCCTTTGTTTCATTTTGTTTGTGTGTATGTGTGGTTTTGTTTGTTTGCTTGTTTGTTTTGATTTTTTGAGACAGGGTTTCTCTGTGTAGCCCAGGCTGTCCTGGAATTCACTCTGTAGACCAGGCTGGCCTCAAACTCAGAAATCCGCCTGCCTCTGCCTCCCAAGTGCTGGGATTAAAGGCATGCGCCACCACTGCGGGCTTGTTTGTGTTTTAGAAGCAGGGCCCTGCCTTAGCCTCCTGAATGTGGGGATGACCTGAGTTATGCTCAGGGCAAAGCACTGAGTGCAGAGCCTACCACAGAGCCATAGTTTGACACAAAGTCAGAACAATAACCTTGGTGTTGGCTGGAGGCAGACAGAATCAGAACATAGTGTTGTAACAATCCAGTCCTTTCAGATGGAGGGCGCCAAAGGAGGGCGGGAGAAGAGAATGGATGACTGCAGTTTGTTGTGCCTGCAGCCATTCCCTTGTGCAGGCAGAGGATGATCTTGAACCTCTGACGCTCCTGAAGCCATCTTGGACCTCCTGGGTGCCGCCCTGTTTATGTGGTCGTGCTGGCTAGTGCTATGTCAACTTGAAATCATCAGTGTTATTTTGGAAGAGGGAACCTTTATTGAGAAAACATCCCCACCATACTGGTCTGTGGTAGCCTGCAGAGCATTTTCTGATTGGCTGATTGATATGGGAGGTCCAAGCTCACTGTGAGCAGTGCCCCCAGAGTGACCCTGGGTGCCATAAAAAAGCAGGCCGAGAACGAGGGGCAAGCCAGTAAGCACTGCTCTTCCACTGCCGCTATAGCAACTCCTTCCTCCAGAATCCTCCCGACTTCCCTGGAAGATGGACTACACTCTGTTAAGACGGGAAAAGCTCCTCTAAGATGCTTTTGGTCAGGGTTTATCACAGCAATGGAAACCCTAGGACAGTGGTGCTGGCGATGAAACCCAGGGCTCTATGCATAACTGGGCACCACTCACCACTGAGCACAGTTCTACTCACAGTTCTCCTCTCTATAGGGATGGCATCAGCTCTGGTCTGTCTGTCTGTCTGTCTCACTGATATTTCTTCTTGCAGCATGTCCCCATCACACGACCCGCCCCCTCTCAGAACAACTCAACAATAAGCTCAATTCAGCTTCAAATGTAGCTCTTTTCCCAGTCAGTCTTCCTTCCACAGAACCCAACTTCCTTTTTCACCTATATACACTTTTCCCAGCCTGATTCTCCACGTTCATTTGTTTGTGTGTTTGCGTGTTTGAGACAGGCTCTCACTGTGCATCTCTGGTTGTCCTGGAACTCAAGAGATCACCTGCCACTGGCTCCCTAGTGCTGGGATCATTAAGAAACAATGTAGTTTTGTTTTTATTTATGTGAACGATTGTGTGCAATGTGAATGCAAGAGCTGATGGAGGTCAGGAAAGGGTGTGGGATCTCCAGAACTAGAGCTATTAGGCAGTTGTGAGTTGCCTCAAGAGGGTGCTGAGAACTGCTCAGGTCCTCATAAGAGCAGTACAAACTCTTAACCACCAGCCATCTTTCTAGCAATCCACGTCCCTTTTTATTATCATTGGATTTGAGATAGGGTCTCAGGTAGCCCAGGCTGACCTCAAACTCTCTATAGTCAAGGATGATCTTAAATTGCTGATCCTATCCTTCTACCTGTACCTTTTACGAGCTGGGAATAAAGGCTGGCATCACTTTATGAGGTGCTAAGGAGGGGACTTCATGCATGCCAGGGAAGTACTCTACCAACTAAAGCCCATCTCCAGGACCCTCCACACCCCTGTCATTCATAGCACAGACCTGGCTAACCACCAACTCTTACCCTCTCTGCCTTTGAGACCAGTCTGTACTGGTCCCACCTCTGTCCTCTGGCTCCCGACTTCCTTCACATTCCAACCATCTATTTCGTAGTCTCCCCCCTAAAATCTCCCAGCCACTCCATCCCCTGTACCCTTAAGCCCTAGGGTCCTTTGTGTTTAAATCAAGTCCTGACATGATTTAAGTCATTTAAGTTAGGAGGATGAAGTTCCTCCTAACATGCATATGACGCTCTAAAAAGCTTTGCTAGACACACCCCAAAGAATAAGATACAAACTTCCTGGCTAGTTTTCAGGGGTCCTGAGCACCTGATGTTTCCAACCGCTTTTAAACTCAGTCAACTCTACCAAAATTCACTAGGGCCCACTTTCAGAATGGTCTCAATGGTCAGAATGGTTGGACAAACAGAACGAGACAAACTCAGTAGGTACAGTGCTAGCCTACTGTTCACAAGGACCTGGATTGCATCTCCAATACTGCACAAACTGGGTACATCGATGCAAGCAACACTTTGGAATTAGAGGCAGGAAGATCAGGATGGCTACACAGAAAGTTTGAGGGCAGCCTTGGGTACATTATACCCTGCCTTAAAAATAGTAATAATAGCATAAATAAAAGGTGGTGCATCCTTTAATCCCAGCACTTGGGAGGTAGAGACAGGGGAATCTCTGAGTTCATCAGTCCAATCTACAGAGTTTCAGGAGAGTCAGGGCTACACAGAGAAACCTAGTCTTGAAAAACCAAAATTAATTAATTAATGATTAATAAATATATACCTCCTGACCCCTAGATGATGTCAGAAAGTTAAACAATTACCAGATCATATATTCCAGAGATAAGGTCAAGGTTATCCAAATATGCCCACCCGAACAGAGTGTCTCCCTGGAATACACGTCTATACTTTCTTGTCTCCTCCTTTCCCTAGACTGCATACTGCCCACTATTGAAGCATCAACAGCGTGTTGTTTTTTTTTTTCCTTCCACTGCATGGGTGCTGGAGATTGACTCAGATTACCAGGCTTGGCAGCAAACTTCTTAGCCCACTGAGCCCTATTACCAGCTCCCCAATTGTAGCCAAGTTTCCAGACAAGAGACACTTCCTCCTCCAGGGGTCCCACCGAGTCCCACCAGATTCCGCTCCCCAGAGGCAGGAAAGAACCAGGGGAGACATATTCAATTCCAGACTGGGCTGGTAGTACACTTTATCAATCCAGCAAAGTGGTGGAGGCCAGGGAAGAGTCAGCCAGCCGTCGGGAACCCTTGTGTTGTTTACCACCAGCCTTGCTTTCTCTGCCACTGTCCCCAGCCAGACTGAGTCACTGAACTTGCTACCATCCTGCTCCAGACTCCAAGTACTTGGGATTATAGGTCTGCTCAGGCAGAGCTAGAACACTGACCTTACATTTTATTACTGGAGAATTTCACATGCCTGTCAAGTGTTTTGATCAAACCTAACCCATGCCCTCCCTTCTGGTTCCTTCTCTAACGTCAGATCCTCAGCTTTGCTTGTGTGGCTGTTATTTTGGGTTTTTTGAACAGTTTCATGTTGGCCTCAAACTCACATCAATCCTCCGGTTGCAGCCTCTTGAATATGTTTAATGTGTGCAGCATGCGTTTGAATGCATGTAGGTGCGTATGTGTATGAGTCCTTAATTTTACATTTTTATCATTTTAAATAATGTTTATTTCTGTGTGTCTTCTTGGGGTCCTTAATTTTACATTTTTATCATTTTAAATTACGTTTATTACTGTTCTTAAATTACGTTTATTTCTTCCCGTTGGTATGTGCACCCGACTGCCCTCGGAGGCCAGAGGCAATGTCTATCCCTGAAACTAGAGTTACAGGGGGTCAGGAGCCACCTGCTAGAGTCTTAGGATCTAAACTCTGCAAGGGCAGCAAGTGCTCTTAACCACAGTCACCCCTCCAGCTCTGATCCTGAGCTTTAGAATAGCTTTTTTTTTTTTTTTTAACCCGTGTGTTGTACGGATTTTAGTAAGGAGAAAAAGGAGGAAAAGCAAGAGGAAGAGTTGTAGAACGGTGCTCCCTGCACTGCTGCAGAGTTTGAGGGGTAGCGGTCCTGCACATCGCTGGTTGCCAGGTCAACGCGAGCACTCGCTACTGCGAGCAGGGGTGTGTGCAAAGCCCGGAAACTCAACAAGGCTCCGTGTAACTTGTAGGAAGGGCGGCTCTGGCGGAAACAGAGGTGGGGAGTCGCTGCCCACCCCTCCCCGGGGCTCGATCTTTCCTCTGATCCCCGGGACCCCAGCCAGCCTCGCCCGGGGGCAAGAAAGTCCGGCCTGGCTGAGGTCAGGAGCTCGGGGCTGCCTGACCTGCTGCGCGACTTCAGTCGGGCTCCCGGGCAGGATGTCTGTCTGGAGCCCCACCTGAGACAACGGCTCCCGTAAGGTACTTGTAACCTAGAGCCTGTCCTCCAGGCGAGCGCTCCACAAGTCCTCCTAGCACCAGGTTGCTAGGGGCGGTCCCAAGGTTCCGCCTGGTGACCGTCCTAGCGGCAGATCCCGGAAGTGGGCAAAGCGTAACCGCGGGGAAGGGGCGGGGAAAGGAACAACCAGACAAAGTGAAGCAGAGCCGCCTCTCTCGCGAGACCTCGGAAGTGGGCGGAGCCCAGAGATGAGGTCTTTGGAGCCAGAGAGGAGCGTGACGTCAGGCTTCTCTCGCGAGACCTCCAAAGTGAGCCGGGTCTTGGGCGTGCTAGACCAAGAACTGCACAGCCCTGCGTGTCTCGCGAGATTTGGTGTCGCGGAGCCAAGTTTCTCGGGCTTCTCTCGCGAGATCGAGTGGCTCCTGGACCGGGCGGGCACTGCGCAGAGTGGAGGTCGTTGGAGTCACTTGTCTCCTCTTAGCTCCTGTGCCTGTAGGTCCGTGTCCCGCCCGCTCCAGCCATGCTGTCCGCTCTCGCCCGTCCCGCCGGTGCCGCTCTCCGCCGCAGCTTCAGCACTTCGGCCCAGGTACAAGGGGCTGCCTGCCTAGAAAGGAACTCCGGGGGCGTCACATCATCCCGGGAGATCGGGGTTTTTTAACCGGCCGAGGCTCACTCTGGACGGCTGGGCCGCCCGACCTCCTGCGTAGAAACCTGGGAGAGGCACAGAGTCAGTCCAGGTTTTCCGCAGAGTCTGCGCCCCGTGTGGGTGCAGAAGCCGAGGCTCGCGGTCCGGAAGCAGATTGCATTCTCTGCAACTTTGCATTGCTTCGACATAACTGATTTTCTCCTTGTAGCCTCCACGTGAGTGATGCACGAAGAGAGAAGTAAATACTAACTTTGCAGTGCCGGCAGCCCGATGCTCTGAGGGTAGAGAACTGAGTCAAGGTTACAGCGGTTTGACAGACTTGATTGAAATTAGCACTGTCAGTGGCCTTCCCGCTAAGGGATTGCTTTCTGTACGTTCCTTGATGTAGACCAGGCTGGCCTCGAACTCACACAGATCCCTCTCTGCCTCAGTACTGGGATTAAAGACGTGCACCAAGCATCGTTTTTCAAAAAACAATTTGTGTGTGTGCGTGGTTTGTGTGTGTGTGTGGTGTATGTGCACAGAGGACATCGGTGTCTTGGCCTTCACTCTAGATCAGCGAGCGGTTCTCAACCTTGGGATTAATGACCCTTTCCCGGGGGTCCCATATCAAATGTTTACATTACGATTCATAACGGTAGCAGAATTGCAGTTACGAAGTAGCAATGAAAGTAATTTTATGCTTGGGGGTCACCACAACATGAGGAACTGTATTAAAGGGCTGTTAGCCCCCCTCCCTTATTTTAAGGAGAGAGAGAGAACCTGTGGGGAACTGGGCTTTGAACTCAGGACCTTATGCACTTAATCCACGGAACCATCTCCTCTACTGGAGCCTTGTTTCTCTTTTGAATTATTCTTGGAGGATCATCCCTGCTTTGGGTAGACTTGGCCTAGGACATTTACAGCTAAGTTATTTATAGTCGTCTTCTACTGGGCCAGTGCTTCTTTAACTAATGCATGTCAGAATCAATAAAGGAGTCCCAGCATCGTGTCAAGAGGGTAGGGTCTGTACTTTTACAAATCTATAGCAAAATCGATACGACCAAGGCTTGAGAAATAGTTACCATGCTCCAAATGGGAACTGATCATTCCAGGGACCGCTACATTTCTTACCATTCCTGTTTCCCATTCAATCAGTTCACTGAAAAATAAAGATACAAAGGGCTGGAGAGGTGCTCAGCAGTTAAAAGTCTTTGCTAATTTTGCAGAGAATGGAGTTTGCTTCCCAGGACCCAAGGCAGGTGGCTCCTGACCCCCTGGAACTCCATCACCAGAGGATCTGCAGCCTGTGTGGTACCTGCACATAAATGCACACACCAAGAAATAAACCAGCCTGAACATATTACACACTGGGTATGGTGGTGCATGCTTGTGATCCCAGCTACTCAAGACTTCCAGACAGGAAGATTAAAAGTTTGAGACCTGCCCGGGGAATTTAGGAGGGCTCTGAAAAGAAAACAGTGCTGGGGATGTAGTTCAGTGGTAGACACTTGCTAGGTGTGTGTACGAGGCCCTGGGTGTTCAGAGATACGAAGAGGAACGAGAAGTAACCTGGGGGGTGGGCTGCAGATGAGTTAGCTGTAGTGGATGGACGTGAAGGTGGGCGCAGAGCAGTAGAGTGGGGTTAGCTCAGCAGAGGTGTGACTAGTGTGGCTAAGTGTTGGTGTGTGTGTGTGTCTGTCTGTCTGTCTGTCTGTCTGTTTCTCGCTGAGGATTGGACTCTGGGCCATATGTGTGCTAAGCGAATATTGTGCCTCTGAACTGCATACCCAAGTTCACCTAGTTGGATTTGTTTGCTTGTTTTTGTTTTTTAGAAAGACTCACTATGCGACCCTAGCTGGCCTCAGACTAGAGAGCCGCCTGTCTCTCTACTTTCCATGTGCTGAGATTAAAGGTGTGCACCGTAGGCCAACTTCCACTGGAATGCTGTATTTTGATGTTAACAATTTTAATTAACTTGTGTGTGTGTCCTGTAGGACAGGACATCTTGCAAGAGTTGGGTTTCACCTTCTACCATGTAAATCCTGTGAGTCGAACTCAGGCCATCAAACTTGACAGTCACTGAGCCATCTCATCAGCCCCAGAATCTGTACTTTAGATATGTTTTGTCTCTCCCTTGTCATAAAGTTCCTCAATTAGTGGTGAACCCAGGCAAGGAAGTTGAGATCTTATTTTCAGTTGAGGGAAGGGCCTTGTGGGGTCTCAGTGTCTGTGTGTGTGTGTGTGTGTCACCATACAGCACAGTGCAGAGGACAAGATGCTGGAGTTTGTTTTCTCTCTCTCTCTCTCTCTCTTTGAGACCTGGAACTCACTCTGGAGACCTTGAACTCAGAAATCTGCCTGCCTCTGCCTCCCAAGCGCCACCACTGCCCGGCTGTTTTCTCTTTTTACCATGTGGGGAAGATTCGAGATTGAACTCAAGTCCTCGGGCCTTTGAAGCAAGTGATTTTACTTGACTAGCCATCCCACAGGCCCAGGCCCAGCATCAGGAATGCGGCATTTCAGTGAAGACCAGAAGAAAGCATAGGTTACTGTAGAAAGAATTCCAGGCAGGTGGGTGGTGACTGAGTCCGGCTTGTGGGGCAGGGAGGTGTGCAGTGATGGAGACTATCAAGGGAGGGAGGAGAACCCAGCAAGCCTTGTAAACCGTGGACATTGGCTCAAAAGTGAGGTACCATTTTGAACAGAGCAGGTACTTGGTAGGTAAGGGGAGGCTGGTAAGGAGTCACTGTGATGTCGGTGACACTGGGTGTGGTGAAAATCGGTGGAGCTGACAAAATTTGCTGACCAGCTAAGGGAGAGTAGAGTCATGGATGCTGCCAGGGTTGGGAGCTGTGTGACTGGCATTTACTGAGGTGAGGGAGAGTTCTGGAAGGAGGGGCTGGGGGCGTGGTTCAGTGGGAGAACCCCTGCCTAGAATCCCCCAGGGAGTGGCTGGGGCTTAGCTCGGTGGTAGAGCCCCTGCCTAAAATTCCCCCTGTGAAGGGCTCTGGATGTGGCTTGGTGATACAGTGTAAAGACTTTGGAGAGAGAGCATGTATGTGGTATTTAAAAAAATTCAGTAGCTCAGCTTTCAGTAGATTTAGAAAAACAAAAAGAAAATACAAGTTGGGCGTCCAAGTAGCTCTTGAGAAAACAGTGGAGTAAATCCAAAGGCACCTGGCCCTGTGGGCTCCGGCTGTCTCAATGGTGAAATGCAGTCAAGGCTTGAGCGTGTCACTACCCAGCCCCATGTGCTTATGTCTAATCTGTATGTGCATTTGTGTAGTAGAAACACAAACGTAGACATTTTGAAACACAGACTTAGATTCTGAAAGCAGAAGTTGTGAATGAAATGTCTTACGGTTCTGTTCATCCTCAGTAGTTGCTAGGCAGTGGGCTGTTGCAAGTGACTCTGGGCTCTCAGCAAAGGTCAGTGGGTTGGAAGGAGCCACTATGATAGTGCCTTGGAGAGATCCCACTGGGAACACGATGACTCAGGGTCAAGGCATGTGCCCCAAGCTTGTCAACCTAAGGGTCCCCATCTTTTCACTCTCACAGAGCCTCATAGTGAAGAATAGAGCCAGTGCCTGCACACTGTCCACTGACTACATAGAAAATCAAACGTAATAAAAATCCTTTTTTTTAAGATCTCATTACTCAGGGACCAGGTTTTTGTGTGTGTTAGCACAGTTGCTGGCGCCTGTACAGACAAGACTGTACCTCAGTATACTGTATAGGACCGAGGGAGAAAAGCCTCTCCTCCCCCTGCCTGCAATATTGTATAGAGCAGATCCACTTAAGGACCCTAGATGGACACTAATTCTTTTTGTTTCTTGGTAGCATTTAAGGGTTTTTAATTGTTAAGCTTTACTTGTTAGATAAAAGCAACAGATTTTAAGCTGGATGTCCTGGTGCAGACCTGTGAGCCCAGGCCAGTTCCTCTGTGGGTGGGTTCCAGGTCAGCCTGGGCTACATAGCAGGCTGTCTGAAAGCAACAGAATAAACAGAAACCGTGCAAATGGTTTCCTTCCATTCCCTATTTGGGATCACCTGCACTTTCCTTGATGGACCTACCCACCTTGATGCCGTCAGCTATACGGCACCTGGAGCTTCCAGAGATTTCTGAGGAAGCGAAATGACGGAGGTGTGCCTGGAGAGGGTGGCTTGGAGATGACTGTTCTGTAACTCAGGCCTGTCCTGCCTTTGCCTCCTGCTGGGATTATAGGTGTGTGTCCACTCCCCGTCCCTTTGCCTTCCAGCCCTGGGGATGGACCCAGGTCCTCCTACGTGCTTGGCAAGCACTCTATCACTAAGCCACACCCCAACCTTGGGCTTTGGATTTTGATAACAGAAACCCATTATTACTTATTACAGCATTAATTACTGTCCAGTTACACTTCCTGCTGTGTATCCATGTGGCCTCCGCCCATAGGTCCAGCCAGCCTTGGACTGAAAATGTTCAAAAGAGGCAAAAATAGGAACTGGAGAGACGGCTCAGAGATTAAGAGCAGTTGCTGTTTTTACAGTGGACCTGAGTTCAGTTCAGGCACCCACACTGGGTGTGCCCCAGCTGATCCGATACCCTCTTGTGGTATAGACATGCACGTCCATGGCATGCATTCATGCAGAGACATACGTAACATACACGTATAAGTAGAAATGTAAAAGTCTTTCAAAAACTCATTACCTGCATACTGAATGTGGGCAAGCTTTTCTTGTCATTATTCCCTAAACAATGCTGTCTTCACAGCCCTCAGCGTATTTACATTGTATTAAGTGTTATAAATAGTCCTTTTATTTTTAAATTTTATTACATGGGCTATGCATGAAGGTCAGAAACCAGGTTTCTGGAGTTGGTTCTCTTCTCCACTGTGAGCCCTGAGGATCGAGGTCAGGTCCTCACCTTCCCAGCAAGCACCTCTACTTGCTGGGTCATCCTGTAATCTTGAGTAATCTTGAGATGGTTAGAGTAGAGGAGCGAGGGGCTGAGGATGGAGTTCAGGGGCAGGCGCTTGCCTAACCAGAGCAGAGCTCTTCAATTCCCAGGACCTCAAAAGTGCCAGTGGGGAGGGAGTGGGAGGACAGACAGGAGGCTGTGTCAGTGATACACAGTGCTGCTGCTTACTATATGACGAGGATCCTGGAACAAGTCCCCGTGGTGACAGGAAGGTTTCTCTTCCGGTTCTCCTGCCTCGCTCTTAGTGCAGTAAGGGGCTGCTGCTCTCCAGTAATGTATAGTTTGAAACTACAGATCATAGATAAGGCTGCTGCACGGGGCCTGCCCGCCTGCCCGCCCGGGTGGAGCTGCCTCTTTATCTTGTAGAGAAGGCACTCAGAGTGTGACCCCTGGATCCTGCCCTCTCTATCTAGGCTTGGCCTTGGACTTAGGGATGGAGGTCCAGAGTTCTTCCACAGTGAGGCTGGTTGGCAACGGCTGGGTCTTGTTTCGGCCTTGTGTCATCTAAAGCCCCGTGCTGTGGTTTTTGGAGTGCCCTGCTGGTTCTGTCTAAAGTGTGCATCTCTCTGCTTCTTTCTAGAACAATGCTAAAGTAGCTGTCCTGGGAGCTTCCGGGGGCATCGGGCAACCCCTCTCACTCCTCCTAAAGAACAGTCCCCTAGTGAGCCGCTTGACCCTCTACGATATCGCTCACACACCTGGTGTGGCAGCAGATCTGAGTCACATCGAGACCAGAGCAAATGTGAAAGGTACTGGGCGTGGCTGCCTTGGAGACCCCACCATGTTCCCTGCAATAGCCAGGGTCTGGGTTATTATTAGGATCATAGATGAACTTGGGGGTTGCAGGCTCATTTTAGAGTAGAATTTCACATATGCCCAAATGACTGCATTGTTATGAGCTTGGGGGCTACAAATACTTAAGCCATGGTGTCTTTTAGAAAGCAGCTAGTGGTGGGTACTTGCTGGGTAAGCCTGGCGACCTGGGTTTATTCCTCTGAACCCGCATGAAAGTAGAAGGAGAGAACCAATCCAAAGAGTTGTTAACCCACACGCACTATGATTGCACACATACACACACTCACACACACACACAAATATTAAATACTTTGTTTTAGAAGTGTGAAGCAGGCCACCTGTCAGCCAGCATTTGGCAGGGTTAAGGCAGGGGTCACGGGTTCAAGGTGACCCTGAGCTGTATATTTGAGGCCTTATAAAAAGGTCTCTGGTGGCGGGTAGAGCTTGGCACACCCCAAGCCCTGAGTTCAATTCCACCACTCAGGAGGTGGAGACAGGGGGATCCTTGCTAGTTTCTGTACAACTAGTCCACTCCTTAGACAGGAGCTGGCACTTCACAGCTAGGACCCACCAATTGTGTGCTCTCCCTCACATGCGGTGGCTTCCCTGGGCTCAGAAAGGTGACACAGCTCTAATGGGATGTTCTTCCCAGGCTACCTTGGACCGGAGCAGCTGCCAGATTGCCTAAAAGGTTGTGATGTGGTGGTCATCCCAGCGGGAGTGCCCAGGAAGCCAGGTGTGTGTGTGTACGCCTCCTGGGGCGGGGCTGGGGTAGACAGAGGGCTCGGCTGTTGAGGGCACTTACTGCAGTGCAAGAGGACCTGATTGCAGGTCCCACCGTCCACATGGCAGCTCACAGAGGCCTGCAGCTCCAGCTCTTAGGGACCCAACCCCACTTCCAGCTCTGCAGGCCACCACATACAAACACACACACACACAAATCAACTTTGTTATTAATAGATATTGTAAAGCCTCACCTGGAGTGTCCTTACACTGAGGTGAGAAGATCTCTGCTGCCTGAGGATTTACTTCCTCTCCCACTGCCAAGATCTTCAAAGGCTTCCTCGTTGTCTAGGGTAAATTCACACGGCCCCTGGCAAATGAAATCTACAGGTGTCTGCTGGCTCTGGTGCCGTGGACAAAACTCAGAGCTGACAGCAGATGTCACTTTTAGCCTCCACCTTAGGACTCCTGCTGCCCTTGCTAGGCCTTCAAGATGGCTTGGGGAGGGGGGAGGGGGGTGCCACCGAGCCTGACACCTCCAATTCAGTCCCCGGTCCCCACATTGACAGGGACTCTAGTCCCATCCTCAAGGCTCTCTACGTCAGCTCCCATGCATAGAGCAATGCAGAGCTGCCGCTCTGAACATTTTGGGTTTTTGGATCTTAACAAATATTTCACTAATTGTACAAAACACTTTGTCTCGTAGGACTGAGAAGACCCTATAGCCCCGTTCTCTCACATTACGGTTGAGGCCCTATTAAGTGATTTTTCCCTAACCTCTAATTTCTAGGGAAAAAAAAACCTGCTCTGAGGGTCTTGTGCCGCACGTTGGGCACCAGTTGAGGGGTTCCTGCGGGTGTCAGACAGGGAAGTGAAGCACTTGAAGAGTTAAGAATGAAAACCCAGGACAGACTGAGTTCAACCTGGATCAGCCTTCAGGGAGTCTAAGCCATGTGGTTCATTGTCAGCATATTGAAAACACAGGACAAGGCAAACATTGTAGCGCACGCCTTTTAATCCCAGTGCTTGCAGAGTCAGGCAGATCTCTGAGTTTGAGGCCAGCCTGGTCCACATAGTAAATATCAGAACAGCCCAGGACTGTTACATGGAGAGACCTTGTGTCAGATAATAAAATAAAAACATGAAAATATAACACAGTTTGGGAGAAGGTTTCAAGCAGCTCAGTCCAGTTCCAGGGCACAGTAAATGTGACGATATAGAGACTGTTACAGATTACATGTGTGCTCTCTGACTGAGAACAGAGGTCAGCAGGGCATAAAGTCCATGACATCTGCCCTAAGCACGGGTACAGGTCAGGGAGGGAAGAGTCTGGGACAATCGTCCTTGTAACAAAACCCACTCTATCCACCAGCACCATGGATAGACTGCAGGCATTTGATTTCCTTGTCCTCCATTAAGGAGACACTCCGGCATGCTTCCTGGTTCTCCTAGTGCTTGTGTGTGAGTACAAGGACCTCTGTGCCCCCAAAGGTGAGGGCCAGCTCCCACAAGTTGTCCTTTGACTCACACTCACCATGATAAGTTTGCACACAGAAGAAAAAATAAAAATAAACATGTAATAAATTTTTTTTTGAAATTTCATAATGTTCTATGTGTCTCTCTGACCCTGGATCATCCCAGGAATGACACGGGATGACCTGTTCAACACCAACGCTACCATTGTGGCCACCTTGACGGCTGCCTGTGCCCAGCACTGTCCTGAAGCTATGATTTGCATCATTGCCAACCCAGTGAGTATAGGGGGCAGGGCTGGATGTGTGCATGAGACGGCTGAAGGGCTGGCAGGGGCTGGCAGGGGCAGGGGCGGGGTCCTTGCAGGAATGAGTCTTTGTTCTATGGAGTGGCCCTAGGCCTTGCCTTACCGCTATGGTGGGGCCTGTCACTGGACTCTGCTCTAAGCTGGCTCTGTCTTGTGATGTTTGTAGGTTAACTCCACCATCCCCATCACAGCAGAAGTTTTCAAGAAGCATGGCGTGTACAACCCCAACAAGATCTTCGGTGTGACGACCCTTGACATTGTCAGAGCAAACACGTTTGTGGCAGAGCTAAAGGTGAGGGCCCTGAGGGGGACTCTCAGTTCCCTGTTGTCTGAACTGCCCAGCTATCCCTGCTCATGGGAAGGCACGGAATATGGCAGGGGACCTGGACCTGAGAGTCCGTCTGTAGCCAGCGCTGGTGTTTTTTGTAGGAGTCCAGGTAATGGACAACGCAGACTCAGACTGGCCAGCTACTGCCTGGCTAAGTGTGCTCTGCCCTTGACCTCTTCCCACTGCATCAGGGTTCAGACTCTAGCCTAGCCTCGGGTGGTAACCACCTGCCGCATTTACCATACCCTAGATTTATCTGTTAGTCCTTACACACAGTGGTAAGGATAGGAGAGTTCCAGAAATCCTAAAATATATGTCATGAGGGCCTCTGTTCTTCCTCCTTTTACTAGGTTACCTGCAGGAGCTTACCTGGAAGGACTCACGTCCTGTCCACTTTTTTTTTTTTTAACATACATGTGTAGATGTAAATTTATCTTATTTCTAATTATATGTGGGTCTGTGTGTGGAAATGTGCACCTGTGGGTATCCAGAGGACAGCATCAGATCCTTCTGGAACTGGCATGAAGAGGGACCTTAGCATGGGGAGGCGTGCTGCTGTCCTCTGGCTACACGAGGATGTCGTCAGGGGGCTAGGGAGGTGGGCAGCACAGTTTGGCCTGTGACAGGAGCCTGTGGTGGCCCTACACAAACTGTCTTAGGCTTTCATTGCTGTAGGTGACCAAGGAATCTCTCATAAGGACAGCATTAATCGGGGCTGGCTTACAGGTGCAGAGGTTCACTGTCATCACGGCAGGAGGCATGGCAGCGCACAGGAGACAGGGTGCTGGGGAGCTGAGAGTTACACATCTTGATCCAAAGGCTGCCAGAAGACTGCCTTCTAGGCAGCCAGGATAAGGGTCTCAAGGCTCATCAGCACAGTGACACATCCTCCAACAAGGCCACACCTCCTAATAGTGCCAGTCCCTGGGCCAAGCATACTCAAATCACCACAGTCCTTCCCTGCACCTGGGCACAGTGACTGATCATATGACAGGGCCAGACTTGGAGTCCTTCTGGTTTGTTTCCAAGCACTCTGGGTTTCCAGTCTGTGTGCTTTGGGTGACTGTGACTTGCTTTTTACTCAGAAAACTTGTTAACAATTAACCAAACTTCCTGCTTTAGGGTTTGGATCCAGCTCGAGTCAACGTACCTGTCATTGGTGGCCATGCTGGGAAGACGATCATCCCCCTGATCTCTCAGGTATGTGACAGAGAGAGTAAAACCCTCAGAAGTCTGGGCGGGACAAGTGACACTGGCCTCTGGATTGTGGAGGGATTTCTGCTGTGGCTGGAACCCACTGTCTAGGTTTCCCTGACTGTCCTCTGTGGGTCTGGATGTTGTCAGAAGCAGCAGGCTCCAGCACACTGTGGGAAACAGCCCATGAGATCCGAAGCAGGCGCTGTAAGGGGCCAGGTGTGATGGGGACAACTGTAAGTTCCCACTTTCAGGAGGTGGTGGCAAAAGGATCAGGAGTTCAGGGTTAGCATCGGCTATGCAGTGAGTTTGTTGCCATCCTGGGCTACATCAAGCCCTGTAGTAAACAAAAAATAAAATAGTTGATTTGAATTGAATGGTGATAGAGTTAGCATCATTTAATGAGATCTGTAAATCAGCTCCGTGGCCCCTGATTGTGATGTGCTAAGGACTCCTGTCTGTGGTGCATAACATCCTGTGTAAGTGAGCCAAGGGGACACGTGGCGATCGTCCTGAGTATTGAGACCCTCTAAGCCCAGGGATGGAGAGACGATGGGTCAGTGGATAAAAATCTAAAACAAAGGCTCTTCAAGCTCATTGGTGGCTGCAAGTGTCATTAAAGGGAGAGCTGGTTGCACGTGGGGACAGTAGAGAGGAAACGGGAGAAACAGGGTGAGGTCTGCAGGTGAGGTGATGCTCTGGTAGACCCACTGCGCGTGCTCCTGGACTGTGCTGCTCAGAGTAAAACCCTGGCAGAGTAAGTGATGGGAAGACAGCTCAGTCAGCAAAGTGCCTGCCGCCCAGACACGAGGGAGGGCCGGAGTCGGAGTCCCAGCATCCCTGTGAAAATGAGCCGGGTTCGAGGCTGTAGTGCTAGTGCTCCGGAGGAGAACAGAGGATCTGGGCTGGCTGGGCAGTCAGCCTAGCCTAGGGAGCTCTGAGTTCAGTGAGAGGCCCTGCCCCAAAACATACACATGAGCTGCCTAGTGGATGAAGACGGCCGACATCAACCTCGGGCCTCACAGTGTATGCATGTGTGCGTGCACACACACGCGCAATCAGGATGACGATGCACAGTGGCTGCACAGGGAGCTGGAAGTAGGAGGGACAGAGGTATTGGCTACATCATGAATTCAAGGCCAGCCTGGACTACATAAGATCTCTCTCAACTAAGGGGGGGGAGGGGGTAAGGGAGGATGATTTAGCCTTTGTCTATAAGAAAGGACTTTGGAGTCTTAAGGTTGAGTGGCAGGACCTCTCTCTGGCATGAAGGAGGCCCTGGGTTTCATCCCCAAGAGGACATGAAGCCTGGCTTCTTTTTGCTGTGGTGCTGGGATGGAACACATGGAGGGGGGGTTGGGCCAGGCCTTGGGGGTGTGGAGGGGCTTGCACCAGGAAATTGCTCACACAGTCCTTGGCTTGCCCTGCAGTGTACCCCCAAGGTTGACTTTCCCCAAGACCAGCTGGCCACACTCACCGGGAGGATCCAGGAGGCTGGCACAGAAGTCGTGAAGGCCAAGGCTGGAGCAGGTGGACTCCTGGGCATCCCTGGGGGTGGGGACACTGACACTGAGGGCCAGGGATATTATTAGGGGGACAGACTGGGTGTGGCTGGGTAGCGAATGGATGCTTCTGTCCCCGGTGCATCTGCCTTTGCCTGAAGAGAAGGTTCTAGAAGGCTACTCTGTTTTCTGTAGGGTGAAGGTGACGTTAGAGTTGGAGACAGTGAAGTTCAGAGTGCAGGCCCAGATTCCCCTTCCTGAGTGTGGGGTGCGGGTGCTTTTCCTGGCGGCACGTCTGGTGTCTGGTACTGGAGTGCTGACCACCGCTCTCTCCTAGGTTCTGCCACTCTGTCCATGGCTTATGCTGGAGCCCGCTTTGTCTTCTCCCTCGTGGACGCCATGAACGGGAAGGAAGGAGTCGTCGAGTGTTCTTTTGTTCAGTCCAAAGAGACAGAATGCACTTACTTCTCTACGCCCTTGCTGTTGGGGGTGCGTATCCAGGGCGGGCCCAGCTGTGGTTGTGCCTCTCGGGACTCCGCCCTGAACCTTCTGTCTGGGCATCAGCCACACCGCACTGCCTGCCAGGCACCTGCTTGGCTCTGGGGAGGGAGAACAATGCGTCTTAGGGCAGCGCTAGCTGTGCGAGCATCTTTCCGGGAATGTGGCAGCTGAGTGGCTGTCAAGTCCCGGTTGAAAGGGAAGGGCTCTTGGGCTGGCGTGCAGCTAAGGTGTAGCCCTGCTGCTGAGAGCCCCTGCAGTGGGACGGGGGGTGTGGCTTGGTGGTAGAGCACTGTGCTGCTAAGCCAAGCTAGTCACATGTCACCATTCCTCCTTTCTTTCAGAAAAAGGGCCTGGAGAAGAACCTGGGCATTGGCAAAATCACCCCTTTTGAGGAGAAAATGATTGCCGAGGCCATCCCCGAGCTGAAAGCCTCCATCAAGAAAGGCGAGGACTTTGTGAAGAACATGAAGTGAGTGAGTGCGTGCGCCGTGTGAGCCTCGAGCAGCAGCAGCAGCATCCTAACTTATTGAGCATCATGTCATTGGAAACACTTGAGAGTCTAATTTGTTTTGATGGAGGGTGTTGGGTCAGCATCAGCACCCCTTCCAAATTATGTCGGGCCTGTTGCTGATGACAATAAAGCAGCCTCTGATTTTCTTTTTCAGGGTCTCTGTAAATTTCCTTTCCCATGAGCTCCTAGTCAGGAATAGCGTCTACGGTTGGGCATGGCGGTTCAAACCTTGAATCCAAGCACTGAAGAGACAACAACAAGAGCTAGAGGCTAGGTAGGCCAAGACCTATGAAGGGCCAGAGAAGTCTAAGCTAGGCCTGGCGGTGCATGCCTGTCAGCCCAGCTGCTCCATGGAGGAGGAGGCAGGAGAGGCAAAGGCCAAGGCCTGCCTGCGCTACAGAGGAGAGCAATCCCAGGCCGCTGAGGCTGAGGGAGACCGCCTCAACACTAGAGCAGCGGGGTGGAGCCCAGCTAAGATTAGCGGCAAGGCTGGGCTAGAGCGCTTCCTAGTGTGTCCCTCAGGTTCTGTCACGCTTCGCTCGACCATCAATTTGACACAGACTAGAGTCACCCTGAAAGGGGAGTTTTCCAGTTGAGGGATTTCCCTGTCGCGTGTAATTTTAAAAACACACCAACTCATTTGCCCAGGGTCTTGCTCTCAGCTTAGCCCTGAGATCAGGCCCAGCTATTTTCCTTGACTGCCCCTTCTGCCCTCCTCGGATGGAAAACACTTGACAGTTTGAATATTTTAAAACTAGCTAGGTAGCTCAATTGCTGGGCTCTTAACCAGCAAACCTATTCTAGCCAACTGCCAGTTGCAAGGCCGCCATTTCCAGCCCCCCAAGATCGTTCATGGTTGTTTATCCTCCTTGCCCCTTTCCCTGGGACCCAGAGGGCCACCTGGAGCTGTCCAGCAGCTTTGGTCACACCGGGTCCACTCAGGAGAGCTGGGGCTGAAAGAGACGGGACAGGCGAGATTAATGAAGCCAAAGTTCTGATGAAGGCTCAACGTTTAATATCTTAACTCTGAAATACACAGGGGGGAAACCGGAGACCTGGTCTTTGTTCTGGCTGAGTTGAGATGCAGCAGTTGAGGTGGCCGACTCCTCAAGGCTCTGGCAGGAAAATGCAAAAGGCCAGAAGCTCTCCAGCTACAGTGTAAAAACCTTTGGAAAATTTGCCAACTCTACCTGTCACCATTTTCCCTTCACCCAGCAATTGACTTCCGCCTCCTTTTTGGCCACAATCAGGAGCCAGTTAGGGCATCCACCCCTCCCTCTAAATTGCCCAGATTAGATGCGCCTGCTGGCAAGTCTGGACGGCATTGCCCTGATTGATCATTGGTGTGTGGAGGCCCAGCCCACTGTGGGCAGCAGCATTCCCTAGGCAGTGGTCCTACAATGAAGGAGAGTTCACGGGCTGGAGAGAGCTGGCTGAGGGTCTGTACTGTTCTAGAACCCCCTAGTTTGGTTACTGGCACAACCGCCTGTCACTCCGTCTCCAGGGGGACCTGCAAGGCCTCTGGCTTCTGTGAGCAAAGGTGCAGTTGCAAATGGCCCCACAAACAGTAAAGCTAAATAGCTGGGGATGGTGGCTCCCCTTCAATCCCAGCACTGGCTGAATGTAAGCTGGCGAGCTCTCTGCCCGCTAGAGCTCTCTGCCCGCTATCGGGTTCCTGCCTTGAGCTCCCTCAAATGACGGCCTGTGACCTGGAAGTGGAAGCCACGTAAACCCTCCTTCCCTGAGATGTGTTAGGCAATGGTGTTTGTCACAGCAACAGAGAACAGACTGAATCAGGTTCAATTCCTAATGCCACCAAAAATAAAAGGTCTGAGGAGTGCCAGGAGTCCATGGTCAGCCTGGCCTCCACAGTGCAGTCCTGCCAGAAGGGAGACAAACAGAAACCAACTCCTGTTTGACAACTCTGCATCCTTTCATTCACCTGACAGGCTGAGGCTGAGGTTGTGGGTGGTCACTGCTCATATTTCAGGGCTGCTCCGCGGGCGCTGCATAGGCTGGGATATGTCCAGGGCCTATATTTTTTTATTTTTTTAAAGATTGGTACTGGAGATCAATCTCGGGCTCTCACGCTTGCATTACTAGCCAGGGCTCTACTGGACTGGGTCATCTGCCCAACCCTGCTTAGTCTTTTGTTTCTATAGACTTTATTATTAAAGAAAAAAATCTTTTAAGTAAATAAAAACATCACACACCGAAAAATAACTAGACCCAAAGTCCATACAACTTAGCGAACTTATATACAGAATTGACATTGGGAACAGAAGTTGTAGCAAGGTGAGGCATATATGCCTTCAGTTCCAGCCCTGGGAGGCAGAGGCAGGCAGATATCTGAGTTGGAGGCTATCCTGGTCTACATAGTTCCAGGACAGCGAGGGCTGCATTTAGAGACATTGTCTCAACCTAAAGAAGAAGAGAAAAGCCACAAAGAACCACAAAGCATCACCACATACACACTTACCGGCCACTAGGCAAAAGATCCACAGGAAAGCAATTACCTTCTATGCTCTGGTTACGTGCCTTTTGACAGTCTCACTATGTTGTCCAAGTTGATGTCAAAATCCTGCTGCCTTTCCCAAGTGCTTGGATCTCAGGTATATACTGCCTCGTTGGTGTTGGCTCCTGCCTGTCAGGACTCGCCTGACAGCTCTGGTCTGAGAATTAGCAGGAGAAACGAAGGTGAAAGGCTGGGACTCCAGGACTCCCGAGAAGACACCCCCAGATATCTAGGCAGAGCAAGAATCTTAGTCTTCCTTGGCAGACAATTCCAGAGGAGAGCTCTGGGCTAGCTTTGTATGGGGTAGCATTTCAAACAACAAAGGAAAAAGTGTGTTCAAACTTCTGAGCCTGAGATATGACCTTGCCAACTACAAGATCATGATCAAAAGTCCCACAATCTAGTAATGAAAAAAAAATTTCATAAGGGCAACAATTCCCCGGGTAGAGGGCGTGGTCTATCCAAGCACAAGGCCCCGAGTTTGAATCCCCAGAGCTCAGGGGCCAGCCACAAGTCAGTGAGTGGTAAGCCCATGAGAGAGGTTGTCTCAAATCCAAGACAGGCAGACTAGATGCTCTAAGGAACATCTGAAATTGGCACTCCACACACCAGTGCACACTCGAGCATACACACCTGTTGACACGTGCACACAGATATAAAACCTAGCACACAGATATAAAACCTAACAAAAGGGGGAGATAACTCCATGTTTTAAATAACTTCAGCATTTGGTGTTAGGCCACAGAGCGAAGCTGCTTCAGGTTCAATGAGGGAAGTCGGCTTTGCATGCGAGGTGGGCTCTAGATTGCATTCCCAGAAAGCTCCGGGAGACTCCCAGCCAAGGGCGGGCACTCCACGCTGCAAGTACGCAGCGGAAGGGCTGAGGGTCAGCGATGGGGTGGCTGTAAGCAGCTTGGGAAGGGTGAGCTCAATTCCCAGCCTCAGTTTCCACTCCCTATCAGCTCCGCTTGGGAGAGGCTCGCTCAGTGGGTGAAGCACCTAGTACTGACGCACAGAGGACTGGAGTTTGAAGGGTGCACGGAAAAAACCAGGTGTGGCAATATGCACATATAACCACAGAATTGAGGAGCTTGGGAGGTAGGACGGAGACAGGAGGATTCCTGGCACTTGTTAGCCAGCCAGGCTAGCCAAATCAGGGAGCTCTAGGGTCAGTGGAAGACCAGGAAGGGCTGGAGGGATGGCTCAGCAGCTAAAAGCTACCTCTGCTCTTGTAGAACGTCCAGTGAACTCCCTCCCTGACCATCTCCTGTTTCCTACTAGGAAACGCAAGGCAAAGGTGGGGGTCGGAGTGTCAATGAGTACGAGTGCCGGTCCTTAGCAGCTTCGAGGCAGTGGAGGACCCGGATGAGGACGAATGGATTGTAGGAGATTGCTGGGGTCAGGGGAAGGAGCCACGGTCACATCGGAAGATTAAAAGGATAGCGTTTTAGTGAGTTCTTTGGGGGGTGGGGGGGGGGGTGGGGGACCGGGAGCAGCAAACCCCAGGCTTCCAGGCCCAGACTCTGCAGTTCCCTCTGCGGCCAGAAGAGGGGGCGAGAGGCCGATGCTGTGCATAGTTTCCAGGCAAGGCTGGGTCACTCAGGAGTGAGATTAGCATTCCAGAGCCAAATCAGGCTAGCCGTGCTGTCTGATCTTGTCTCACCCAAGCGGAAGGGAGGGAACAGTCGCCAGCCACCAGCCGACAGAGCACACAATAAAGGGAGGGCAGGGAGAGACAATCCTAGGTTGGAGCGCAAAGCTCTGAGTCTCTCCGTTTAGGGAGTGGCCAGACTGTCCGTGGGATTTTCCTGTCTCCAATGCCCTGGACACTGGACAAGGACACTGCTGATATCCAAGGAGAACGGAGGCCGATATTCAAACCCAGGGTAGGAGAAAGCTACCGGGGGGACAGGAGAGGGGACAGGCCCAGGCCTGCCCTGCAGCTTCTGCAGACATCTGAGGCAGATTTTATGTTCTGAACCAGAGTCTGGCTTGTGCCAGAGACCGGGCCTGGAGCCTGTATTCTGGGCTCAAGATAGATCACCTGAACTTACTTTGAAAGGCTATTGTTGGCCATCAGTAAGACAGCTTACTGCTCTTCTGGAGGACCTGAGTTCAATTCCTAGTACTCATGTATGACATCTTACCACTGACTGTTAACTCCGGTTCCAGAGGCTCCAACCCCCCCCCCCCCCTTCCAGCCTCTGGAGGCTCCTGCATTCAGGTACTGCACATAAACCTGTGCAGATAAGGGGCTGGAGAGATGGCTCAGTGGTTAAGAGGACTGCTGCTCTTCCAGAGGTCCTGAGTTCAAATCCCAGAAACCACATGGTAGCTCACGACCATCTGTAAGGAGATCCGATGCCCTCTTTTGGTGTGTATGAAAACTGAAGACTCAAACATAAAATAAATAAATCTTAAAAACAAAACAAAACAAAAAACCCTGTGCAGGTAGACATATACATAAAAATAATAAATCTTTAAAAAAAAAAAAACCCAAGGCTCTTGTCTTCTCTCCCTGCCTGTGTCCTAACCCAAGGGGACCCTATTGCTTGGGACACCTGAACCAAAGCCAGCTGACTAGATCACGGTCTCTCTTCACACTCTTCATTCTGTTATGCCGTCTAACTGGGGTCACTACGGGGCAGACAGACCAGACGCCCAGAAGTGGAGAACCTCTTGAAAATAGTCACACCAGGATAGCTGACCCACTGTGGAGGTCACCTGTTGCTGCTCTGTCTGGGCCATTGCCTGTAGATCTCCCCAGTGTCCCCTTTAATAGATGGACAACTGCTGATTGGTACCCAAGTGCTTCTGGTACCCGTCTGTCCTAGTCGGGGTTTCTATTCCTGCACAAACATCATGACCAAGAAGCAAGTCGGGGAGAGAAGGGTTTATTCAGCTTACACTTCCATGCTGCTGTTCATCACCAAAGGAAGTCAGGACAGGAACTCACACAGGGCAGGAACCTGGAGGCAGGAGCTGATGCAGAGGCCATGGAGGGATGCTGCTTACTGGCTTGCTTCCCCTGGTTTGCTCAGCCTGCTTTCTTTCAGAACCCAGGACCACCAGCTCAGGAGTGGCCCCACCCACAATGATCTGAGCCCTCCCCACTTTGATCACTAATTGAGAAAATGCCTTACAGCTGGATCTCGTGGAGGAATTTCCTCAAGGGAGACTCCTTTCTCTGTGATAACTCCAGCTTGTGTCAAGTTGACACACATAACCAGCCAGTACACCATCTAAAACCAGTTATATGTTACAGGGGTAGGGAGAGGAAAGTGTGTGTGTGTGTGTGTGTGTGTACGTGCGTGCGTGCAGGTTTATGTGAAGTCCAGAGGAAGGAGTCAGATCCCATCCCAGGGCACGCGTGCACCCTCGCAGCGGTTCACCTCACTGGGCTAACTTTGGTTCCTGTAGGGGGTTCAAATCCAGGACTTGGGTGTAGTTTTTAGTGAGTTCATTCACCCCCATTTTCCCATCACCCATGATGGTTAATCTCTATTGGCAACTTGGTGGAATTTGGTTCCTGGCTGTGCCCATGAGGGCATTTCTAGACAGGTTTAACTCAGGAGAGAAAACCCACCCTGAATGTGGACAGCAGCGCCCCTCATCCCTGGAAGGG
>NC_067493.1:33571441-33581441 GCF_947179515.1 Apodemus sylvaticus | reverse complement strand
ATGGTATAGTGTGTGGTATAGTGTATACTGTGCGTGATATAGTGTGGTGTGTATGTGGCAGAGTGTGTGTGGTATATGTGTGGTTTGTAGCGTGTAGTGTGTATGGTGTGTGTGTGCACACTATAGTATGTAGTGTGTGTAATGTAATGTATGTGTTGTGTAGTATGCATGGTGTAGTATGTAGTATGTGTGTGTGTGGTATATAGAGTGTGGTGTGTGTGGTGTAGTGTGTGATGTGTGTAGTGTGTATGGTATGTGTTTGCTCTATAGTATATAGTGTGTGTGATTAGTGTGTGTGTTGTGTAGTGTATATGGTGTGTGTGTCTGTGTGCGCTATAGTATATACTGTGTGTGGTGTAGTGTATGTGAGTTGTGTAGTGTGTGTGATGTGTAGTGTGTATGATGTGTGTGTGTGTGCTATAGTGTATAGTGTGTGTGGTATGTAGTATAAGTGATATGTAGTGTTGTATATAGTATAGTGTGTAGTGTGTGTGTGGTGTTTTGTGTGTGTGTGTGTGTGTTTCACTACTCAGGGACTTAGTGACCCTTGTTAAGGGACAGAAAGGGGCTGGCCCCAGATCAGGGCCTGAACAGGGAGAAGCAGCCACTCCTGGAGTAGCTGGTGAGTCCCAGGTGGTCGTACGCCTATCTAGCAGCTCTTGGGGACTGGGGACCAGATGCTGCGTCTCTACCCCATGTTCGTGCATATGTATGTCTGTCTTGTCGGGCGTGTATGCCTGCCTTTGTCTGTGTGTGTGTGCCCGTGTATGTCTGTCTGCCTGTCTGTGTGTCTGTATAGCTGTCTGCATTAGGCAGCGGCGGTGGCGGCGGGCTATCAAATCACACTCAGGTCTTCCTCCCATTTTGGAGTCATTTCCGCTCTTCCCTGCTCTAGAGACCCTGGGGGGTGGTTTGCCTCGGTTCCCAACCCCAGCAGGCACAGCTCTGTCTCAGAACCATCCAAGTCTCTTCTATCCAACTGTTGGCTCCCCGCCCCCACTTCCCTGGGGAGCCCCTAGCTGCCCTGGCCCCCATTTAGTTTCAACACATCTTCTTCAGATTACCCTGTGCCCTGACCTCAGCCCCTCTCACTGTCCAGCCCCTCCCCTCTCAACCGCCAGCCCTGCCACAAACCCACCTGCTACCTAAAAATAGCTTCTTTCCTCTGGCTCCTTCCCTCCCCGACTCCTGCTGGGTTTAATACGCTCCCAGCCGGGCTGGGCTGAGCTGTGCACCCGGCAGCCCCAGGATGGTAATTAGGTTAACTCTGTTCCAGCTCCAGCCAGAGGGAGGCTGCCTGGCTGGGGCCAGGCAGGGGGCATTGCCAACGCTCTCTTCACAGGCTTGGGGCTGGGGGGAGTCTCTGTGTGTGCTGAGTGATACTTGTGTGTGTGATTATATGTGTATCTGTGTGTGTGTGTGATATGTGATGTGTGTGTATGTGTGTATAATATGAAGTATGCATGTGATGTCTGTGTGTATATGTGTTCTGTGTGTTGGGGTTTTGTCTAAGCTCCACCCCACACCTACCTGGCAATGGCCAGGTATGCCCCGCCCCAGAGATCTGGCCCACTATAAGAGGGGCTACTTGCCCCTCCTCTCTCTCTTTTGCTCTCTGCTCTCCCACACTCTCTCACCTCTCTGCCCCTGGGGCTCTTCCCCCCCTTCCACATGGTCATGGCCGGCCTCCACTCTCTCTCTCTCCTCTCTCTCCCTCCTCTCTCTCTCTCTCTCTCTCTCTCTCTCTCTCTCTCTCTCTCTCTCTCTACCACTAACTCCCATCCCCTATTCTGAATAAACTCTATTCTATACCATGTCTGTGTGTGTGTGGTCCCTCAGGGGCAGAGGTGCCCAGGCAAGGACCCGCCTGGACACCTTCCCCCACGCCGCCTAGCCACATTCACCTAACCCCCTATACCCCCCCACCTTTAAGCCTCATCATCCTGCTGAATGTACCAGGGTGTTGGATATTGGTGTGTATGTGTGTGTGTGTGTATGTGTGTGTGTGTGTGTGTGTGTGTGTGTGTGAATGCAGATGGCCCAGAAGACCAGAATAAAGCATTGGCTTCTCTGGAGCTACAGTCACAGGCAGTTGTGTGCTGTCCCGTGTGGGTGCCAGGAACCCATCTGTGGTCCTCCAGGGAGCACTCTACGGTGCCATCTCTCTTGTACTAGTAAGATCTAACTCTGAACTCGGAGCTCACACAGGGACCATCCTGTCTCCACTTCCTTGGTGCTGGGATTGGGTGAGTGTGACCATGCCTGGCCCTTCGTGTGGGTTCTGGGGATCGCCGCCAAGCTTGTGCAGTGAATCCTTCCCCACCGGAGCTGTCCCCTCAGCTCCCACCCATTTTGATGGTGACAGCCCTCGGGTTTCTTTCTCAGGGTGAGTGACACGCCTCAGAGGCCTCCCTCGACAGTGTGGAATGGCCGGCTGGAAAAACCCACAAGGACTTTGCTGGCCGCCGCTTCTAGAGTTTATTCTGCATGGGCAGCAGCCGTGGTGTGGAGGGAGCCTGATGTTCCTGCCCGCACGTCCCGTCCCCAGTGCAGGAGTCACAGCTGTGGCCCACCACGCCTGGCTTTACAGTCCGGTGGGGATGTGAGCCAGGGCTTTGCGAATTCCAGGCAAGCGCTCGCTCCCAACTGAGCCTTTTTGCTTTGTAAGTTAATTACCTCAGATATTTTGTTATAGTGCTAGAAGTCTGCCCCAACCCCCTGGAACCCAGAACATATATACACACAGACATCACTTGCATACTTCATACCATAGACACACGCACATCACATCTCTCTCTCACACACACACACACATACACACACACAGAGAAATACACATATAATCACACACACAAGTATCACTCAGCACACACAGAGACTCTTCCCCCAGCCCCAAGCCTGTGAAAAGAGCGTTGGCAATCCCCCCTGCCTGGCCCCACGTGTGTGTGTGTGTGTGTGTGTGTGTGTGTGTGTGTGTGTTACAGAGAGAGATAGACAGAAAGACAGACAGACAGACTATAGCACAGGTTGGCCTCTAATTCATGGCGATCTTCCAGCCTCCTCTCCTGAGTGTCGTGCTTGCGGTGTGAATGGCCTCACTTCCTGTGGAGATTTAATAACATTGCTTCCCCTCTCTGAGCTTCGGTTCTGCGTCGGAAACATGGAGACGCATCTCTGCAAGGATGAACAAAATATACAACGTTCTTCCGTCGAAACCTAAGAGGAGGAGCTGGGCTGGCTCACTGGTTCACGGGGGCGGGGGAGGAATGGGGCACCGTAGCCACTGAGCCCCACGAACCGACAAGCTGGAAGGAGAGAACTCAACTCCACAGGTTGTCCTCTGGTTTCCACACGCACACACCCAATCAATGGAAGTGTATCGGCAGTTTGCTGTGAGGATGAGCACTGCGCATGCGTGTGGGTGCCCGGTGCTTGTAGAACTGGGCTCTCACGTATGCAGGTGGCTACAAGGATGTGTGTGGTACGCTGCAGAGCCTTGAGTGTTTGGGCACGAGGAGATGGTCTAAACATAGTCACAGACATGATACAGGAAGGCGGAATTGGGAGAGCATATGCCAGCCTCCTGAGTGAAGTGTGCGTGTGAGATCCACGCGTGTGCTGTGTAGGGAGGACACGTGTTTGATGCTTGTGAGTCTGTCACGTGCGTGGTAGAGTCGGGTGCGGGAGTGTGCATTGCGCTCAGGTGACTAAAATCTGTTCTGCCAGCAGACAGATGCTGGAGATGAAACTGGGTCACATACTCCCAGGCAGCCCCACCAGCCCTCCCCTGCGTGCTCTGTCCCCACGGGAGCACAAGACCCAGGTGCGCACTCCAGACCTTAAGGGAGATGTCCCTGCATAGTCCCTGGAGGGGGCGCCCCCACGCTAGGCGACTGTATGTGTACACAGAGGGTGCTCGGCGTGGGGTGGAGGGAGATAGGGTGTAGACCCTTGTTTATAAGGACTTGTCAAGGATTGGTAGAAGTGGCCCCAGACTACAGCAACGAACAAAGCAGCTGGCTGAGCTCTGTTCACCCCTCTTTGCCCCACACTGCCCTCTCTTTTCCAACTTGCATATGTGTGTGTTTCTGCATCTCTGGGTGTTTAGGTACACGTGGGTGCAGTGCTCAGAGAGGCCAGAAGAGGGCATCAGATCCCCAGAGCTGTGGGCTGCCCTGCATGTGTGCTGGGAATCAGAGCAGTAAAAGCTTTCAACAGCTGAGCCATGTCTTTTCTACTTTATCCTGTTCCTGTGTGTGTGTGTGTGTGTGTGTGGTGTGTGTGCATGTTTGCACCTGGATGTGCATATGGAGACCAGGGATAGATGTCAGTTACCTCTCTCCACCTTAGTTTCTGCGACGTGGCCTTTCAGTGAACCCAGAACTGACAGGGAGCCCTGGGGAACCTGTTGTGGTCCCCACCCTACCCCCCCCCCCGTCCTAAGCACTGCTATTCCAGGTGTGCACTGCCACACCTAGCTGTATCCATGGGCGCTGGGGATCTGAACTCAGGGGTTTGAGCTTGTGAAGTAAGCCACCTCCCCAGACCCTTTATTTTACTTTACTTTTGATTCGAGGTGGGGGGTGGGGCATAGGGTCCAGACATGCCATTGCACCCGTGTGCCACTCAGAGAACAATCTGCGGAAGTGAGTTTTCTCTGGAGACCAAGTTTGGGTTGGCAGTCTTGGTTGCCTCTGTCCTCTGAGCCATCGCCCCAGCCCCGCTACTGAATCCTATTTTATTTTTTATTACTCAGGACCTCAGTACAGCACAGTCGTCCTCAGAAGTCACTCTGAAGCTCAAGATGGCCTTGAACTCACGATCCTGCCTTTGCTTCTCAGCCTTCTGGGTGCTGGGATTTTGAGCATGCACAACCACACCCAGCTCAATTTTGACCCTTTTGTTCTCTGCTGCCTAATTTTTCCTCCCTGGGACATATTTCGAAATTTTTAAAACAAAAAGATGAATTAATTTGTTAGTATAATTATATATACACATATATTCACATATATACATACATATACACACATATACACACATATACATTGTGTGTGTGTGTGTGGTGTGCGTGAAGATGTCAGATGACAACTTGTGGGGGTCAGTTTTTTTCTTCTACGTGAATCTTTAGGATTGAAGGGCCTTTATCTTTGGGGATTTCTCTCTAAACCCCTAGGTATCATGATGTCTAGAACATCGTCATCAGCTGGGGAACACACAAGCTTTTAAAGTCTAAGGCTATAGGAGGGGGCATTTCAGATCCAAACCACAACACAGAGAAAGAGACTGCCAGGGAGGGGGCCATGCGAGACCGAGACATCACCAGGGCTTCAGGGCTTCCCCATCCCTGGTAGGATAGCGACTCCGAGGTAGCTGGGGAAGACTGTCTGCAGTTCCCCTGAAAACAGCGTGCCCCGGCAAAGCCAAGGCAGCACTTGCTGCAGAGATAGACAAAGAAAGGAAGGTGGATGGATACCCAGCCAGGGCAGTGTTGCCAGCTGTAAGTTTCAAAAAAAGACTCAAAGCCAGGCCTGCTCAGGGACGGAGATTGAGTGGCAAGCTTTCATAAAGCCAGCTTCATTTAAAGGAAGACCTCTGCACTGAGATAGGAGGAGGACACCCCGTCCCTGCACCTCCCTGGCCTTCCTCAGTCCTCTTCACACACACACACACACACACACACACACACACACACACACACACACACCAGCTATGGCTCCTCAAACCAGGAGAGGCTCTGGGCCTTCTGAAGGTGCTCTCCTTGACACTGATTTGCCTGCGGGCCCCTTGCTCTCTGCCTTAGAAAGTCCAGACAGACAGAAGGGCAGACTCTCCGTGGAAGGAAGGAGCAGTTTTACTGGTGCTTGGCCAGTCCCAAACCCCAGCTGATGAAATATTAATTCAGCAGGATGGTGGAAGATCGGCTGAGCACACACCCTTGGGGCTCTGGGGTGGCAGAGCTGGCAATCGCAGTCGTAGCCCTCTGTCTTACCCACTCCCGACCTTTGTTCTGTAAGGACCAGACAGACAGACAGACAGACACACACACACGCACACGTATGCACACACACACACGCACACGCATGCACGCACACCATTCACACGCACACACACACACATACACACAAACAGGCAAGGAAACCTGGGGGAAGGAGGAGGGGTGGGGAGGAGGACGGACACAGGCTCTAGTAAGACTGGCAGCCACAGACGGCCACATATACTCACAGACCTGCATCCCAGACTCAAGCTTACAAGAAATGCATGCAGATGTATAGATTGCTCTCTCTCTCTCATTAGTGTGTGTGTGTGTGTGTGTGTGTGTGTATGTGTGTGTGTGAATGGTGCGCATGCCTTGCAGATGCTGTAAATGGAACCTGGTCCACTGCTAGGAGAACCAGTGCTCTTTACTGGAGCCATCTCTCCAAACCTCCAAAAAGTTTCTTAAATTCTACACTGACCCTCCTCACCGGAGCCCCGCCCCTTCTAGACGGTTGGGTTGTGACTTGTCTAACACTCCCTGTGGAGAGAGCTCTGGGGAGCCGCTTGCGGGGACTGAAGCAGGAGCAGTCAATACTCCTGGATTACACTCGGGAATAATCTCCCGGATCCCTTCATGGCTGTGGCTAAGCTTCTCCCATTGCGCATGCCCAGGAAGACGGCCGTTTTAGGACAGTTACTGGTGCAGACAGGCAGCTCAAGGTTACACGAGAAGTAACTAAATAGTGACTTGAACCCAGGATCCCATGGCTTCTAGCCTAGACATATCAAACACCCAGCTGTCTCATTCACAGACTCCTTTATCCAGCCAGGCCTGGTGACTCTAGAGCCTTAGGCAGAGGCAGGAAGATTGCTGTGAGTTTGAGGCCAGCCTGGGACATGTAACAACATACTATCCTGTCTCAGAGGACCACAGATGCGGATAAAGCTTGGTTGGTAGAGCGCTTGTCTGTCTATCACTCAGTGAGCCCTGGATTCCATCCCCAGTACAGCATAAATCAGGGATAGTCCATGGTGAACACCCAAAATCCCAGGACTCGGTGTGGAGGTGGAGGATTCAAGGTCATCCTTTGTTGCATAGTGAATTTGATACTCCAGCCAGGAGTACATGAGACCCTACCAAAAAAGAAGAAATGGGGAGAAGAGAAGAAGTGGGCAGGATTTAAAAAAAAGAAAAAAAAGATTTCTCTCCCCAGTGGGTTCTAGTTTGACCCTACCCCTGGTCCAGCCACAAGGACATAATGTCAAGGACATTTTTGGAGTTTTCCCCTAGCTCTCTAGCTACACCGAGGCTTCAGGGAAAGTGCTTATAAGGACTCTAGATATCCGAGGACCATACCCAATTCCGACCCAATTCCGAATTAAAGACTGCCTTTGCTCTTAGGCAGAGCTGGGAATAGACCCGACCTGCCCCCTGCTGGTCCCGTAACCGCAGCACTAGGTACTCCATGCCTGCAGAGGGCGCTGTGAGCCGCGCTCTCCGGGATGCTCTAGCCTCCAGGCGAGCCAGGAGGCTGCCTCTATGGTTGTGCGCTGTCCAGCATTTCAGCAATCGGCAGCGGCGCTTGCAGGAAGACGGGGGCGCGGGGCCGTGGGGAGGCCACAGAACAGCCTTCCTGAGCAGAAGACCCGGGACAAACGGGACGTTGAGGCTCGGCTCCAGCATCCAGAAGACTGCAGAGGTCAGGGGGGAGGTAAGAGCCTCTGATGGGCGGGGGTGTTTCTCAGAGGGGCTGGGCAGGGTTGGACCTCAGGCCTCCCCAGCTGGGGGCCCAGATGTGCAGAGGATCGGTGTTGAGGGGTTGATTGCTGGAGTTATCTGTCCATGGGGTCAGGTGAGGTAGAATTAGAGCTAGAGAATGCTTGTCTTTTCGCCTAGAGTGATGGAGAAAGTGTGAATTCAAGGGTCAAGGGGAATACTCTTCTGGACATGAATTGACCACGGTCCAGCCTATGAGTATGCCAAGCAGGCCACCATCCAGTCGCCCTTCCCCCCAACTAGGAGAAGCACCTGCTCCCCAGGGAAAGGATACCCAGATTCAGGGACACTGTGGACACCCATCACTTGCAGAGGTGGAGAGAGCAGCCACCCCCCCCCCCAACCTGGATGCTGGGCCTCTGTCCAGCAGGGGGGTGCCTGCATAAGGGACAGTCTGGCCTTTTTCCCGGCTACCCAATTCCCCGGGGGAGGCAGGAGCTGGCAGTGAGAATTGGGTCTCTCACAAACTGGCATTTCTTCTCACGCTGGGAAGAGGGTGGGGGGTGCAGATGTGAACATAGCCACCGGGAGTTTGGAAGGACATTCTGCAAGAATTTTTAAGGCCCGGGGTAGGTCTCGCCTTGTGGTATATTTCTGATAAAGCGCTGTGAAGAAAAACGCAGCCTCTGGCTTGCCAGCTTCTCCCACTTTCTTTCAAGGGCTCCTGCCTGGACACTGAGGCCTCCTGCTGTTCTTGTTTCTGACAGCTGGTTCCCAGAAGGACAGATCAGGGAGGTCCAGAAAAAGGCCTCTTGGGCCAGATGTGGCACTCCAGTGTCTGTGCTCTATCGCAGCCATAACTTCTCAGTCCTCTGACACCTCTCCACTCACCTGCTTCTGGCACGATCACACCTTGCCTGGCCTCGTATCCTGTACCCAGAGCACAGGGCAGTTACATTGATTGGCAGCAAGGGTCCTTCCCTGAACCCAGAGGGTCATCTTAAGGTCACGACCTGGACTGGCACCAAATTCTTCACCCCAAACCAGAAATAGAACTATGTTGACTAGGAAATTACTCCCACAGAATACTAGTTATGAGATTCCTAAACTTTATATCCTATCACACACTCCTGTGTGGGGTGGAGGAGGAATCCTAGAAGGATGACTAAAAGAGAGTTTCAGAGGTGAGGGGTGGGTGGTTTGCAAGGCGCAGCCTCTGAGGTCAGGAAACAGGGAGTCCGATGGAGGTTATTGGACTTCAGGTAAGCCAGAGAACCTTTCTGGGCTTGCCTCCTGCTGTGTAAACAGGTGGAATGTTAACAATCTCTTTTGTTGTTGAAGGTGACTGGGGCACTTGCTGAGAGCGTGGGCAGAATCTTTTGTGGTCGAACTACTGGGATAATCTATATAATGAGTGGGAACTAGTTGAACAGCGGGGTGTTCGGCCAGTGAGATGGCTCAGTGTGTAAAAGCACTTGCCCCCCAAGCCCGACAGTCCAAGTTTGACCCCTGGGCTCCACATTATGGGAGAAGAAAACCAAATCCCACATGTTGCGTCCTCTGACCAAGTCCATGCGTGCACTGTCACTCACATCTGTCCCAACACAAATAAATAAATGTGAACGAGCCGGGTGATGGTGGAGCCGGGTGATGGTGGCACATGCTTTTAATCCCAGCACTCGGAGGCAGAGGCGGGTGGATCTCTGAGTTCAAAACCAGCCTGGTCTAAAGAGGGAGTTCCAGCCAAAGATACACAGAAAACCTCTGTTTATTATATATATTTATATATTCTACTATTATACTCTTTCTGCATATATATATATATATATATATATATTATACTATTATACTAAAGACACTAGATGAATGTGAGTAAATAGATTACAAGTAACATTCCCCACAGAAATACCTAGAGGTGTTTGAAGAATGTCTTTTGAATCCCAAAGGACATCTCTTTTGAGAACCAGGTTAGCTGAGACTCTCACACCAGGTACCATGATTGGCTTATGGCTGCAATGGACCCAGCTGGACCTCACCCATGCTTCCCAAGGAAGATCTCATTGGTCCTTTTTCAGAGCTGAGAAAGGAGGCTAGACCGACTTCCCCAAGGTCACAAAGCCACTTAGCTCTCTCTCTTCCCTGGAGCAGACATATATTGCTGATGACCTGTCCTGACATCTTGCTATCTAGGTCTGGATGAGGGTGGGGATCCTGACTCGTGATGTCAGCTTACAGGTGTGGAGTTTGATGTGTACACGGTGAGGTAGGGAGGTGACTGGCCCAAGGTCACTAGGACATGTGATGGTA